>NC_091300.1:64667993-64695673 GCF_038502225.1 Cherax quadricarinatus
GAGCTTAGCACGTTGCACATTATAGAATAAACAATATACATAGACTCTGCAAAAGCTTTCAATATGTACGATCATGGTGTAACAGCACACAAAATGCGTGATAAAGGAATATCAGGAAAAGTTGGTAGATGGATCTATAACTTCCTAAACAGAACACAAAGAGTCTGAGGAGGCTCTGTTCCACAAGGTAGAGTACTCGCTCCCATCCTGTTCCTCATCCTCATATCTAACATAGAGATGTAAGCCACAGCACCGTGTCTGCCTTTCAGGGTGACACTCGAATCTGCATGACAGTGTCCTCCATTGAAGACGCTGCAAGACTCCAGGCAGACATCAACCAAATCTTTACTGCAGAAAACAATATGAAGTTCGACGAAGAGAAATTTCAATTACTCCGATATGGAAAAACTTTATGAAATTAAAACTGTATGAGAGCATAAAACAAATTCCAACAACACAATAGAGCGAGACACTAATGTGGAGGACCTGGGAGTGATAATGTCAGAGAATCTCACTTTCAAACACCACATCAATGTATCTACCACATCAGTTAGAAAATGTGATAGGATGTATAATGAGAACCTTCAAAACTAGAGATGCCAAGCCCATGATGATTCTCTTCAAATCGCTTGTTCTATCTAGGCTGGAATACTGCTGTACACTAACTGCCCCCCTTCAAGGCAAACGAAAATGTACGGACAACCTTCAAGGCACACATAAGTACGATAAAGCACCTAAATTACTGGGAACGGTTGAAGTTCCTTGATCTGTATTCCCTGGAATGCAGGCAATAAAGATACATGATAATATACACCTGGAAAATCCTAGAGGGATTAGTACCAAATTTGCACACGAAAATCACTCCCTACGAAAGCAAAAGACTCGGCAGGAGATGCAACTCCCCCTAATGAATAGCAGGGGCGCCACGAGTAGAGTAAGATAAAATACAGTAAGGGTCCGGGATCCAAGACTGTTCAACTGCCTCCCAGCATACATAAGGTAGATTACCAATAGACCTCTGACTATCTTCAAGAAGGTACTGGACAGGTACATAAAGTCAGTGCCTGACCAGCCGGGCTGCGATTCATACATCTGTTTACGTGCGGCCAACAGTAACAGCCTGGTTGATCATACCCTAATCCACCACGAATCCTGGTCATGGACCGGGCCGTGGAGGCGTTGATCCCCAAAACCTTCTCCAGGTATACTCCAGGTATACTCCAGGTATACTCCAGGTATACTCCAGGTATACTCCAGGTATACCATATTGAACTTTCTTAAACCGACACAAAATCATTGATGCTTCTTATAGGATTGTACAGAATTTTAAATGGAATAGAAATGAATATAGAAAAGGGATGAATATTGATAGACTATTGGTATGTACACATTGCCGTAGCTCGGTAACCAGTTAAGAACTAGCAAAAAGGCAGCAGAGAGAATAAATGATTGTATTTCCTTCACCAATATAAGACTATATACAGTGTATATAGTGTATGTAGTGTATATTTTTATTTATTATCACACTGGCCGATTCCCACCAAGGCAGGGTGGCCCGAAAAAGAAAAACTTTCACCATCATTCACTCCATCACTGTCTTGCCAGAAGGGTGCTTTACACTACAGTTTTTAAACTGCAACATTAACGCCCCTCCTTCAGAGTGCAGGTACTGTACTTCCCATCTCCAGGACTCAAGTCCGGCCTGCCGGTTTCCCTGAACCCCTTCATAAATGTTACTTTGCTCACACTCCAACAGCACGTCAAGTATTAAAAACCATTTGTCTCCATTCACTCCTATCAAACACGCTCACGCATGCCTGCTGGAAGTCCAAGCCCCTCGCACACAAAACCTCCTTTACCCCCTCCCTCCAACCTTTCCTAGGCCGACCCCTACCCCGCCTTCCTTCCACTACAGACTGATACACTCTTGAAGTCATTCTGTTTCGCTCCATTCTCTCTACATGTCCGAACCACCTCAACAACCCTTCCTCAGCCCTCTGGACAACAGTTTTGGTAATCCTGCACCTCCTCCTAACTTCCAAACTACGAATTCTCTGCATTATATTCACACCACACATTGCCCTCAGACATGACATCTCCACTGCCTCCAGCCTTCTCCTCGCTGCAACATTCATCACCCATGCTTCACACCCATATAAGAGTGTTGGTAAAACTATACTCTCATACATTCCCCTCTTTGCCTCCAAGGACAAAGTTCTTTGTCTCCACAGACTCCTAAGTGCACCACTCACTCTTTTTCCCTCATCAATTCTATGATTCACCTCATCTTTCATAGACCCATCTGCTGACATGTCCACTCCCAAATATCTGAATACATTCACCTCCTCCATACTCTCTCCCTCCAATCTGATATCCAATCTTTCATCACCTAATCTTTTTGTTATCCTCATAACCTTACTCTTTCCTGTATTCACTTTCAATAGTGTATATATACAGTGTATATAGTCTTTGTACAGTATTTACAGCTATGTACAATAAGGCAGATATACAAGAACAAGACTAGTGACGGCAAGTATGCCAAAGCTCTTTCACGAGTGTACCACATCGCTTCACAGTTTCAAGGCTTCTTTGTAATTGGCTGGGTGAACCAAGGTACTGGTATAACGACAGGGCCTCTGATTATTAAACACTTAGCACCTGGTTCGCTGGTCGGGAGGCGTGAATATATGGGTACGTGACTTACGCCTAAAGTCGATGCCGGATCAGCCGGGATGTGGTTCGTATGTTGGACTATGTGCGGCTAGCAGTAACAGCCTTGTTGATCAAGCCCTGATCTACGGGGAGTCCTGGTCGTGGATCGGGCCGCGGGGGCGTTGATCCCAGGAATACCCTCCAGGTAGACTCCAGGTAATAAAATGCAACATACTCCTAGCATGCCACAGTAAACCTGCTGCAAGACAGGATACAGTGATAGGTTCAGTATTCTCACCTACTCCAACACTTTCCTCTATACCTTCAGAATGCATTATCCGATCGACTTCAAATTTTCCAGTCTGGTCAATAATTACTACACAAAGGTTCTTAGAAAAAATTACAGTTACAGGTGCACTCTGCTGAATTATTTTAGCGTTTATTTTTACTATAATAATCTGCTGAATTATATTACGAGAAATCCCAAATTTGCTCTCCACCAGATAACTATAGAAAGCCTCTTGCGATCAGCTGCAGAATTTCAGGACTCTTGTATCCTAGAGGAAGATTGGCACTGTTAATAGAGTGTCAATTGGCACTGTTAACAGAGTGTCATTTTTAATTGAGTGCCACAATTATTATGCCATCTTAAGGGAGTGCCTTGACGCTAGTGAACAGCCTTTGATTCAAGGAACTGGATTTAGTCTGTACTTGTTTGGAGACAAGCTGAATGCCTCCCATTCCTCAGGCGCTATGTGAACCCCTTACTTGTTTAGCGCTTTCCTTGATTAAAATACAGCAAATTGTGAATAGTATCAATCTTTTTCTGGTTGATGCATCGTTTGAAATGTATGAAACGTTTCTTGGATGAAACGTTCCTTGGATGAAACGTTCCTTGGATGAAACGTTCCTTGGATGAAACGTTTCATGGATGAAACGTTCCTTGGTTGAAATGTTCCTTGGATGAAACGTTCCTTGGATGAAACGTTCCTTGGTTGAAATGTTCCTTGGATGAAACGTTCCTTGGATGAAACGTTCCTTGGTGAAACGTTTCTTGGATGAAACGTTTCTTGGATGAAACGTTCCTTGGATGAAACGTTCCTTGGATGAAACGTTTCTTGGATGAAACGTTCCTTGGATGAAACGTTTCTTGGATGAAACGTTCCTTGGTTGAAATGTTCCTTGGATGAAACGTTCCTTGGATGAAACGTTCCTTGGAAGAAATGTTCCTTGGTTGAAATGTTCCTTGGATGAAACGTTCCTTGGATGAAACGTTTCTTGGATGAAACGTTCCTTGGTTGAAATGTTCCTTGGATGAAACGTTCCTTGGATGAAACGTTCCTTGGTGAAACGTTTCTTGGATGAAACGTTTCTTGGTGAAACGTTTCTTGGATGAAACGTTCCTTGGTGAAACGTTTCTTGGATGAAACGTTCCTTGGATGAAACGTTCCTTTGTGAAACGTTTCTTGGATGAAACGTTCCTTGGATGAAACGTTCCTTGGATGAAACGCTCCTTGGATGAAACGTTCCTTGGATGAAACGTTCCTTGGATGAAACGTTCCTTGGTGAAACGTTTCTTGGATGAAACGTTCCTTGGATGAAACGTTCCTTGGATGAAACGTTTCTTGGATGAAACGTTCCTTGGATGAAACGTTTCTTGGATGAAACGTTCCTTGGATGAAACGTTTCTTGGATGAAACGTTCCTTGGATGAAACGTTCCTTGGATGAAACGTTTCTTGGATGAAACGTTCCTTGGATGAAACGTTTCTTGGATGAAACGTTCCTTGGTGAAACGTTTCTTGGATGAAACGTTCCTTGGATGAAACGTTCCTTGGATGAAACGTTTCTTGGATGAAACGTTCCTTGGTGAAACGTTTCTTGGATGAAACGTTCCTTGGATGAAACGTTCCTTGGTTGAAATGTTCCTTGGATGAAACGTTCCTTGGATGAAACGTTTCTTGGATGAAACGTTCCTTGGTTGAAATGTTCCTTGGATGAAACGTTCCTTGGATGAAACGTTCCTTGCATGAAATGTTCCTTGGTTGAAATGTTCCTTGGATGAAACGTTCCTTGGATGAAACGTTTCTTGGATGAAACGTTTCTTGGATGAAACGTTCCTTGGTTGAAATGTTCCTTGGATGAAACGTTCCTTGGATGAAACGTTCCTTGGATGAAACGTTCCTTGGATGAAACGCTCCTTGGATGAAACGTTCCTTGGATGAAACGTTCCTTGGATGAAACGCTCCTTGGATGAAACGTTCCTTGGATGAAACGTTCCTTGGTGAAACGTTCCTTGGATGAAACGCTCCTTGGATGAAACGTTCCTTGGTGAAACGTTCCTTGGATGAAACGTTTCTTGGATAAAACGTTCCTTGGATGAAACGTTCCTTGGATGAAACGTTCCTTGGATGAAACGTTTCTTGGATAAAACGTTCCTTGGATGAAACGCTCCTTGGATGAAACGTTCCTTGGTGAAACGTTCCTTGGATGAAACGTTTCTTGGATAAAACGTTCCTTGGATGAAACGTTCCTTGGATGAAACGTTCCTTGGATGAAACGTTTCTTGGATAAAACGTTCCTTGGATGAAACGTTCCTTGGATGAAACGCTCCTTGGATGAAACGTTCCTTGGATGAAACGTTCCTTGGATGAAACGTTCCTTGGATGAAACGCTCCTTGGATGAAACGTTCCTTGGACGAAACGTTCATTGAACGAAACGTTCCTTGGATGAAACGTTCCTTTGATGAAACGTTCCTTGGTGAAACGTTCCTTGGATGAAACGTTCATTGGGTGAAACGTTCCTTGACTGAAACGTTCCTTGGATAAAACGTTCCTTTGATGAAACGTTCCTTGGATGAAACGCTCCTTGGATGAAACGTTCATTGGGTGAAACGTTATTTGGATGAAACGTTCCTTGGATGAAACGTTCCTTGGATGAAACGCTTCTGAGTATGTGCGAAATTTGTTGCCTATGCAATTACTGGAGAATGCATCTTCAGGTCGGCTTTAAACTTTTAGTGTTGATGTGTTGTCTGCAAAGGAAAGAAACACATGATGTTAAGGAATCAATTTCAGAGAATATTTCTTCTGATAAGAAACAAGTCACAGTTTTCGACTTTATTTGGCTAATTTAAATCAACTTAATGTTCTTTCATGTGTCTATAACACATAAGATCATTGTTAAAAATATTGCAAATTACTTTCTAAGTTCCATATTCACTTAGAATTTCTTACTTCATTAAAAGCTGGTCAATCTTAGGCAGGAATCTGGATTGAAATTTTTGCCTGTGTGGGTCTCAATTTGATTTTTTTTTTATAAGAAATTGAAATAATCTAAATGTTGCTTTTATTGTGGTACTTTCTGAGTGTCGCGTCTGATTACGTTCAACCTTTTAATTCTGTTCCACTTCCATGGGGAAGTGGAACAGAATTCTTCCTCCGTAGACCATGCGTGTTGTAAGAGGCGACTAAAATGCCGGGAGCAAGGGGCTAGTAACCCCTTCTCCTGTATATATTACTAAATTTAAAAAAGAGAAACTTTTGCTTTTCTTTTTTGGGCCACCCTGCCTCGGTGGGATACAGCCGCTTTGTTGAAAGAAGAAGAAATTGATAATGCAACTTTCGAGAGTGTTCAAACTTCATGTGTTGGTGTATTTTAGGATATTGGTCTTTAAGATAACAAGAAAAGGCCTCTTCAGTTTAGCTTCAAAGCCTATGTTTCTTAGCAGAAGGCTTAAATTAGATCTGGGCTGTGTATTCCTTAATGTGGCAGTTTTCTTGAGGAAATTGGTATATTAGTTTCCGAATGATGACTTGTGAAGTCCTCTTTTGGTTCTCGAAATATTCAACATTAATGTTTAACTGCACTATAAATATATGTCGCACTCTGCACTATTCCAACAGCGTGTGTTGAAGCACAGAGGACTGGGGTTATGCAGTACAGGGATCCCTTTCTCGGATCGCGAAGCTACCAACATGCTTCTAGTTTCTGAAGCATTATCCAAGTCTATTTTTACTGAATATGACACAGCTATCACAAACTATTTTCAAAACAACGTAAACAGACCTACTGACCCATCGAACTTTTAACCTCAACGTTTCTGCTAAGCTGAACACATTACTTGCAGGTGAGATCTTTTGACCATTTCTATATATTACGTCTCTGCACTATAATCCTCTCTTTTCGCCCATTTGTGCGAGATAAGCGAAACGTCCTCTCAATAAAATGCCATAACCCGCATATTCTGAGTTATTAACACACTGGTCGGTATGTAAGAACACTGTTATACATATGGGATAATCTTCTGCATGTGAGGCCCCTGTTAACCTAGCAGTAAGTAAATACCCGACTGTTAGTCAACTCTCATCAGCGGCATCACGAAGGTTGGTCATATTCCTTAAATAGAGCTTAGCTATGATATTCGATGTAAATAGCCTCAGGAGGGATAACAGTTCAAGGCTTCCTAGCTATAAAAACAGCTCTAATCTATAAATTAGATGAAGTAGATTAATAATCTGCAAATAAGCTGAGGTAGGCTATTAGTTAGAAACTTTTAAATTAGCTGATGTAGGAAAATAGCTCTAGGCTAGTACACTGGACAGTGTAAAAGGAAATAAAAACTGGCTTCAACCCAGTAAAGGATTTCCTCTCACCTGTCAAAGTTGAAGGAAAACTAGAGCCCTGCAATTACAGATTCCTCTAAGATCTGCAAAGCGGCGCTACATTCGTTGCAAGGAGGCGCTTAAGGTGCATATTATTGCCAAAGAAAGCATCCTGCAGCAGAGAACTGCTGTTTGTAACTTTAAAAGGCAGTGGTTTGTTTATCCCACTGTCTCCAGTATGTGGAGAACATCATACAAGTCTCCCACTGTACAATTTGTTCTCCACTATTCACTGTCCTTCCAGTTGACTTTCACACAGACCTGTTTTCTTGGTCTGCCTCGACCTGTTTAATATTTCTTATTATCGGTTTGGTTAGGAATGCTTAGATTAATTTATATTAACCCACAGTAATGCATAATTAACCGATGATAAGAAAAGAAAAAACGTGGACCGGGTAAGTCGTTTTAATAAAGATCGTTCTTGTTCTGCAGAAAACTAAAACAATGGAGTGTGTATTGAATATTCATTAACACTTCTTGTTTTTAATTGTTGGTTTAGTAAATCAGTTGTACAAACTCTTGTCAAATTTATGACTTGGGAATCGTGTTCTGTATTATGAATGGGCATATCTTTTCTTTTTTTAACACTGGGTTTGACAGGGTTAGGTTAAGGATCTCTAGCTTTATTGACTAGCTATTTACGGGTTAAGGATTCCTAACTTTATTGACAAGCTAAGAGCTGTTACCTATATCAGCTCATTTGAAAGCATTTTTAGTGTTATGAGACATACAAGTAGGGAACAGGATGAAGTTGGAGCCATCTGAGGGCTAGCATTTTCAATTGATCAACTGACTTTATCTCGTTGACATCATAATGCTGTACGAATGTCTCTCTCTCTCTCTCTCTCTCTCTCTCTCTCTCTCTCTCTCTCTCTCTCTCTCTCTCTTTCTCTGTCTACTTCACTGTTTATATCATGATTTCCCGTCCACTTTCTCACCTACACAGACAACAGAATTTCCATTTATCCTCTCCCTTAACTATCCTCAGACAGCATAAAGAAGAAAAAGGAACAATACAGTGACTGGTACAATGAACAAATAACCCGCACATAACAGACTGAAACGTATGACGACGTTTCGGTCTGACTTTGACCATTTACTAGTAATGTTACACCCACCACTGTTCTTTGACTAAACTTTGTATTTTACTGTGTAGCGAGTCACGATGTTTTGTCCTGCTGCCTCAGATCTGCTGAGGCAGAGACGTCTGGCAGGTCAGAGATGATTTCTGTTATTAAACACTTATAGAAGTGTCTTAGTTTCTTCCCATACGAGTTTCTTCCCACACGAGTTTCTTCCCACACGAGTTTCTTCCCACACGAGTTTCTTCCCACACGAATTTCTTCCCACACGAGTTTCTTCCCACACGAGTTTCTTCCCACACGAGTTTCTTCCCACACGAGTTTCTTCCCACACGAGTTTCTTCCCACACGAATTTCTTCCCACACGAGTTTCTTCCCACACGAGTTTCTTCCCACACGAGTTTCTTCCCACACGAGTTTCTTCCCACACGAGTTTCTTCCCACACTATCAAAAAGAACTGGACTCCAAAGAGTCCAGTTCTTCTTGATAGCCTTCCAGAGAGTGCAATCTTTCTTGATAGTCTTTCAGAGAGTAAAGTCCTTCTCGATATTCTTCCAGAGAGTACAGTCCTTCTTGATAGTCTTCCAGAAAGTCCAATCTTTCTTGATAATCTTCCAGAAAGTCCAATCTTTCTTGATAGTCTTCCAGAGTACAATCTTTCTTGATAGTCTTTCAGAGAGTAAAGTCCTACTTGATATTCTTCCAGAGAGTAAAGTCCTTCTTGATAGTCTTCCAGAGAGTACAACCCTTCTCGATAGTCTTCCAGAGAGTAGAGTCCTTCTTGTCAGTCTTCCAGGGAGTACAGTCCTTCTTGATAGTCTTCCAGAGAGTACAACCCTTCTCGATAGTCTTCCAGAGAGTAGAGTCCTTCTGGACAGTCTTCCAGAGAGTACAGTGTTTCTCGATATTCTACCAGAGAGAGTGCAATCCTTCTTGATAGTTTTCTAGAGAGTACATTCTTTCTTGATAGTCTTCTATAGTGTGGAGAAAAGTTTCCCGAAAGGAGATATCATCTCAGGCATCTCAGCCTCCTTCAGCTCCCTGAGGGACTAGAGGGACTCAGCCCTCCAGGATGAGGAGCTAATGGACCCTCATATTTCCTGGTAAACAGTTTAATTGGAACCGTATGCTGTACCAGCGTCATAGTCACGCCACCATCTTCTTGCTATCAGTGTTCGTTACAAATGCAAGTGACAGTGAAACGAGAGTAATGACTCTCTTCTCCTAAGCAGGAAAATTAAAGGAAAACCCTGCACCACTTTACCTACAATGTGGGACTATGATGAATTGTAGTCTATAGCTAGATAACAAGAAATCTACTATTTGTATTGAATACTGTTGCAATGTTGCACAAGGAGAAAAATAATGCTGACTTCAGCATATCCTAGAGGGGAGTGAGTGGAGTGCACAGGAGAGCTTCGATTGCTTCAAGGGACAAACGAGAAACGAGTGTCACGTGGCATCGCCCCCTTCCCCGAAAGGACAAAGGGACAATAGTGACTAGTGCATTCTTGACACTTGTTCATTTTGACAGTCTTAGAAATTCGCGGTAGAATTACGCAGTGAAGTGTAACCGGTCTTCCTGTTGTGTAAAATTCCACGAAACTATGAACAAATTATGGAAGTGAATAGTGTAACTAGTAGCGTGTGATTGCAGAACATTCCCGACTGAGTGACGAACATTACTGCAACCTTCTACGAGACACTCAAGCTTCAGTCCAATCAAGACACGGATACTGGGGTCCTACTTTTCCTACCACAATCCAGGGAAAATTTGGGTCAGTTACAAATACCCAGGTAAGTCTAGACATACCCACTCCTAGTTAGGTTGGCTGCAGCTGTTAGACAGGGGTAAGCCTTGCCTAGATTTACCAATAGACCCCGTGACTGGAGGGCTTTTGAGCCCAACCAAGTGAGTACAACTCCATTAACGTTTCAAATGTGAAATGCTGAAATATACGCTCCTTTGGGGTAAAATATAATTAATATTCGACATTCTACAGGTCCGTTGTGGGGATATCAGGATTCACAACAAAGGGGCCTTCTTGGATAAGTAAGTAAGTTAGTAAGTTTATTCAGGTATACACAAATACAATTACATAGAATTGTCGTACATAGCAGCATATGTGTAGAAAACCTGGGATAACCCAAAAAAGTCAGACAGAGTGACTTATTTCCATAAGGTCGAATCACCAGTGAAGCTAAGTATAATTCATTTTATGTCTTTAAATAGACTTAGCTGGATAAATTCCCCATACATAGTATCCAGTCCTTCTCGACAGTCTTCCAGAGAATACACTGTTTCTTCGGGTGTTTTCCAGATAGAATAATTTAGGTTTCTGTAGTCAATACTACTGATATAGTAAAAGGAAGAAGGATGATATGTAAATGAGGTTGAGATAGAGATATTAACAATTGAACACTAGTAATAAGAACAATGGATTGATAAATAACGTATACCTGAAGGGAGATGCAGGGGTCAACGCCCCCCGCGGCCAGGTCCATGACCAGGCCTCGTAAAGGAATTAACTGAAATAGCTGTTATTAACAAAGTCAGTCGTTAAAATAGAGACAATGAACAAAAGTATAAATTCATAATAATTATGTAACTTAAGGTATAAAGATGTAAACTCTAATTATGAGGTAAACTGTTATTGTATATATAACCCCAAGTGCAGAGGTCTGACGTAAGTCTAAAGCGTCCTGATGGAGCCACTATGCTGCCCTGGAAGGATGGAAAGCAGATTGCCTGGGACTACACATGTGCCTCCACATTGGCAGACACCTACTTACCATACTCCGTAGTGGAAGGGGGTGGAGCTGCCAGCCACAGGGAGACTCAGAAGATCCGCAAATATGAAGACCTTCCCCCTTGCTATAACTTCATCCCAATAGGGTCAGAGACCCTTGGAGCATGGGGCAAGTGTGCTCTAAAGTTCCTAATAGAGCTGGGTGAAAAGCTCATCATAGAAACAAAGGACCACAGGGCGACCAGCTTCCTCTTCCAGAGACTCAGTGTTGCGATCCAGAGAGGAAATGCCTGAAGCATTCTGGGCATGCGGCCCACCCCCGGGGAGCTGGACGAAGTATTCGAGATGTAGCTCTGAGTTACCTATGTTGTTTTACTTTGTATCATAGTTTTGTGAATGTTCTGTAAATGTATTTTGTTTTTAAATAAAATATATATATATATATAAATATATATATATATATATATAAATATATATATATATATATATATATATATATATATATATATATATATATATATATATATATATATATATATATATAATATATAATATAGGGGGTGGTAGGAGAAAATTCTCAAACAGCTTCAGGGAGAATATTGAGTTTTCCCTGAAGCAAGTTTATTCTTTTCTCTGAGGATGAGGGTCCCTATAACAGTTCTAGAGGTGGTACCTCCCTATATTTTATATATATATATATATATATATATATATATATATATATATATATATATATATATATATATATATATATATATATATATATATATATATATATATATATATATATATATAAGTAAAGAAAGATTTGCATATTGCTGGCAGTGTTAATTTTAATAAAATATAAACCAGGAAGTTTTAAATATGGAGTGTAACAAAGGAGACAATGAAAACTGAACATAAAAATACATAGATAACTAGAGGTGATGTTTAACATAACAAAAGTAAGTTTGTATATAACAAACAAGGGTAGAAATTGTTCTGTTTCTAATGACACAGTGAAATAAATAATGGTAATAATAAGATTTGTTGGACTTTTTAACCCGGAGTGTTAAGAACATGAGAAAGAAGGAACACTGCAGCAGGCCTACTGTCCCATGCGAGGCAAGTCCAGTTCTCCCACCGGCTTAAGCCAATGCCTTGACCTAGTTAAATTCGTCACATTCACTTAGGAAGGAGCATGGCAACTGACCTAGTAGCACAAGCTGGTCAGGTCCAACTCACACCCTCCCACACCCACTGATGTATTTATCTAACCTAATTTTAAAACTACACAATGTCTTAGCTTCTATGACGGTACTTCGGAGTTTGTTCCACTCATCCACAACTCTTACCAAACCAATGCTTTCCTGTATCCTTCCTGAATCTGAATTTTCCGAGTTAAAGCCATCGCTGCGAGTCCTGTCTGTGTTAGATATTTTTTGCACACTATTTACATCCCCTTTATTAATTCCTATTTTCCATTTATACATCTCAATCATATCCCCCCTAATTCTACGCCTTTCTAGACAGTGCAGATTCAGGGCCTCAGTCTGTCCTCATAGGGAAGATTTCTGATACATTGAATCAACTTTGTCATCCTCCTTTGCACGTTTTCCAGTGCATTTACTATCGACATCCCTTGTTCACTGAGTTTAATTATTTCTAAGAACCACTCTTAAAGGCCAATGGAAACAAGTCACTTTATCCGACTTTTTTGGGGGGTATCCTAGGTAATCTACACATATACAGCCTCTCCTCACTCAACGACGGAGCTCCTTTCTCAAGACTACGCCGTTAAACGAATTCGTCGCCAAGTGAGGAGCACTCTACAATGGTAGTGAGTTTGTGTCGACCCCCAATGTCACCCCCATTTACTGTTAGGTGAAGAGGGACAGTAAGTGTAAAGTGATTAGAACCCAGGTACCTACTTACAGCTAGGTGAACAGGGACAGCAGGTGTAACGAAACCTCCCCAATGTTTCCACCCGAGCCGGGATCTAACCACAGTGTGTAAGGCGGGAATCGAACTCACGATATTTTTAGCACGCCTCGTGAGAAGCCTGCCAAAATTCAGAGACGCCTTAGCTTACTCGGTCATCAGTGCTGCAAACATGAGGTGCCCAGTTTCACTGGACATGTCACTCCTGATGCGAGCACGTACGTGCTACAGCACTAATTTCATTCTCCTCCTGTTTGGAACACTAGTCTTCACGAGTAGTACATATATTAATGCATCCACGAACAGGTGGTTTAAGATTCTCAGTTAGTCGCAGTATTGTTATTTGCTTAAACCACTTGTTAGTGGATGCAATATGTGTAGTGCTGTAGCTTCCATTGGCACGTATGTGTTCGTATCAGGAGTGACATGTCCAATTGCACTGGGCACCTGATGTTTGAAGCTCTGATGGCCGAGTGAGCTACGGCGTCTGGAAATTTTAGCATGCTCGGGAGGCATGCTAAAATATCGGAGGTTCGATCCCCGGCTAATCGCAGTATCGTTATATAATTATAATCAGCAATATCTGTACGCTCAGCGACCGATTAACATTTTAACTGTTGGAAAATAAAGGGTCATAAGGCACCTGGGGAATGAGAGGTAATCGAGTTTGATCCGAGGAAAGGAAGGGAAGGTACAGCTCATTAGAACAAGAACCCTTCAACTTTCACTGATCACTGCTCAAGCACCATTATATAACTTTCACTGGCACTTTCACTGCTCGAGAACCCTTCAAGAACATCCAGGTTCTGTCAGTGGCTGGAGGATGGTCCACGGGAAAGTTCTTCCTCCTGCAGGCAGCCACAACAAAAAGCAAGGTCAGTTGTAGCTTATTTCCTCAAGCCTGCAGCACTGTGGCCTCGGCTGCAGGAATCTTGAATCAGCCTGCATCCTCAAACTTGATCCTCGACCTAAAAAAAGAAAGAGGTCGCACGTAGCCTTATATGTAGCACGTTGTGTCGTCGCGTCCCTGTATAGCGTCGTGTGGTCGTGTTGTGACGTCTCAGCCACGGCACAACATACCCAGGTAGCCTCCGTCCAGCTGCCTTAGCAACACTTGGTAATAATCACTGAAGGACGATGAGGTGAGACCGTGTGTGAAGCTCACTGGAATTCCTTCCCTCGCTCAGTAAAAGCTTTCTATATATTAACACACACACACACACACACACACACACACACACACACACACACACACACACACACACACAGGGGTCGGTCCTAGGACCAGTGCTATTTTTGGCATATGTGAACGACATGATGGAAGGGTTAGACTCAGAAGTGTCCATGTTTGCAGATGATGTGAAGTTAATGAGGAGAATTAATTCTGATGAGGACCAGGCAGGACTTCAAAGAGACCTGGACAGACTGGACACCTGGTCCAGCAACTGGCTTATCGAATTTAATCCTGCCAAATGCAAACAAAGTCATGAAGATAGGGGAAGGGCACAGAAGACCACAGACAGAGTATAGGCTAGGTGGCCAAAGACTGCAAACCTCACTCAAGGAGAAAGATCTTGGGGTGAGTATAACACCGAGCATGTCTCCGGAAGCACACATCAATCAGATAACTGCTGCAGCATATGGGCGCCTGGCAAACCTGAGAACAGCATTCCGATACCTTAGTAAGGAATCGTTCAAGACACTGTACACCGTGTATGTCAGGCCCATACTGGAGTATGCAGCACCTGTTTGGAACCCGCACTTGATAAAGCACGTCAAGAAACTAGAGAAAGTACAAAGGTTTGCGACAAGGTTAGTTCCAGAGCTAAGGGGAATGTCCTATGAAGAAAGATTAAGGGAAATCGGCCTGACGACACTGGAGGACAGGAGGGTCAGGGGAGACATGATAACGACATATAAAATACTGCGTGGAATAGACAAGGTGGACAAAAATAGGATGTTCCAGGGAGGGGACACAGAAACAAGAGGCCACAATTGAAAGTTGAAGACACAAATGAGTCAGAGAGATATTAGGAAGTATTTCTTCAGTCATAGAGTTGTAAGGCAGTGGAAAAGCCTAGAAAATGACGTAGTGGAGGCAGGAACCATACACAGTTTTAAGACGAGGTTTGATAAAGCTCATGGAGCGGGGAGAGAGAGGGCCCAGTAGCAACCGGTGAAGCGGCGGGGCCAGGAGCTAAGACTCGACGCCTGCAACCACAAATCGGTGAGTACACACACACACACACACACACACACACACACACACACACACACACACACACAGTACACACACACACACACACACACACACATATATATATATATATATATATATATATATATATATATATATATATATATATATATATATATATATATATATATATATATATATATATATATATATATATATATATATATATATATATATATATGGGGTACCTCTGGGGTCCATAGCCTCGGAGAAGTGGATAAAAAGGCTTCAAGGAAGAATATTTGGATTTCTTCCTGAAGCCGTTTGAATATTCCACTTCCCCTACCTCCCAATCTTTTCATATTTTTTTTTACTAATAGGAATATTTTATTACATAATATGGCACAGAAGATTTAAGAGATACATTGTTGATATAAAGGTGGCATATACGGTACATGTTGTTACGTGTGTATCACCGATTATAAGGCGAAAATCTCATCCAGCTCCTCAGAGCTGGGGCGTGTGCCCAAAATACAGCAGGCATTACCCCTTTGAACAGCCGCACTGTGCCGCTGGAACAGAAAACTAGCTGCCCTGTGATCCCTAGTTACCCTGATGAGTCTTTTTCCCAGCTCCTTAAGGAATTTAGATGCATTCTTTCCCCATGAGCCAAGGGTCTCTGAGCCTATGGGAACAAACATATAATGATGGGCAAGTTCTCCATATTTTCTAGACTTTTGGGACTCCCTGAAGCTGGCAGCTGCCCCTCCTTCCTCCATGGTGTATTGGAGATAGGTATCAGCCAAGGTAGATGCACATGTATAGGCCCACACCACCTGCTTCCCATCTGTCCAGGCTTGAAGGGTGATACCATCCGGATGCTTCTGGCTGCCATCAGATCTGCATAGCTGGGGTGGATCCCTTACTGCTGGGCATCCGGCTCTTGTGAGGCTCCTCTTGATAATGTTATTAACCTCATGTCTTGCAATCTTTCCCTCGGATTTACAGCACACAAAACCATGGTACCCGAATCGGTCTGCTGCTTCACTGCCACAAATACACCTGTGTTCGGCGAGAATAAGGGCGGCAAGTCGAAGGACAACACCAATGCAGATGGTCTGTGGGTCGAGGTGTGTGCCAAGGCTGGAGTTGGGAACAGCCAACAGAAAGTCCCCTGCATGAGGGGTTCTCACTGCCAGGAGGCGGGCTCTATCCTTCCATGACACACTCTGAAGCATTGTTGAGGCTATATTTTCCACTATTGGACCATCCAAGTGCGATTGTTTGTAGTTGTGGGGGGAACAGGTCTGGTTTCAGAGCCCGTTAGATTATCCCAGATCATGGCTCCATCAATGAACTTTTGGTCCTGGACTCCAATCTTGTCCCTAAGATGTTCAGGGAGAATCGCTGCTACAACCCCTCTGGATGCAATACATGAGGACAGAAAAGCAGGTAGTGCAATCTGTGATGACTTGCGGACACCAATGCCTCCTAGTCTGACTGGAAGTGTAGCTTGGTTCCACTGCCCGTCTTCTAGAGTAAGGTTAAGTACTTTCGTAAAAATCTGCGTCAGGATACTGTCATATTCGTGCAGTATAGGGTTATCATAAGAAGGTGCACATCTTAGGAAATATGTCAACCTGGGCAGACTTAAGCACTTTGTGAGAAGGTACTAGGCATCGTGGGTGTCCAGATTGCCTATTCGTTGTTCCATTCTCCTTAACTCTTCCAATTTCTTCCTGAGAATTGTGTCAATGGCATTGCTTCCCAGAGGTGCTCCTAGCAAGACACTATTTGTGGGGGCAATGACTGCTGCTCCTGGTAGTTTTGACCTCACTGCATTTATCACTTGTTGATTGACTGAGATGATTTCACATTTGGATGGATTCAGGATGAGACCCATTTCCTGTCCCCGTGTCATTACCTGTGTAAGATCATGTAGGAGGGACTTATTTGTACCTGCTAGTGTGCCATCATCTAGGAACCAGATGTTTAGCTCGCTGATCAGTCTGACTGTGATTTCCCTAACTGCTATACAGAAGAGAAATGGTGAAAGAGGATCTCCTTGTTGGACACCCTCCGATGATGTGATTTCATGCTCTCCAAAGAGAAGCATTGATTCCTTGCTGTACCCGGCTGAAACAAAAGGGAAGAGACCAGGGAAATGTTCTTGTACTGCTGCTAATACCACGTCTCTTTTCAGGAGATTGAATGCATTCTTGAAATCTAATTTTACCACTGCATTGTCCTCAGGCAGGTTGTTGATATATGCCCTTGTTGCATGAACCGCTGCTTCACTTCCTTGAGAGACCCTAAAGCCAAGCTGGTTTGGTTGAAGCATCATGGCTGCCTGTGCACGAATACTTCAGACAACAGCTTTGGATACGAGGCGGCGTAACGTGTTGCCTACAGTAATTTTCCTAATTCCTCCATCCTTCTTTTTAAGTGCACAAAGTGTTGCACCAAAAAAAGAAAGGTCTAATTTCATCAGGAATCAGACCAGCCAAGGAATTGTTGACGAACCTTGTGATCTCTGAAAGCAGTGTCTCTGCAATTTCCCCAATAACTGGATTAACCATTTCCTTTAAATGCTGTGGCCTTATTCCAGTGTAACCCCCAGCTGAGCCAGATGGGAACGACATTATTGCTTTGTAAATGTCTGAGTCTTCCACAATCAATGGTTCCACAGTAGGGACAGAGGTGTTGGAACTGTTGGTGCCAATGGTTTCCCTGGCAGGGTGCTTTCCTCTAAGTGCTTCAGCCGTGTCAACATCCCTGGGAGCAACTGTATCTTCACTGGTAATAATTCTGATTGCCCCCACTGTGTTGCCCTCTTCAATTTTCTTGCTCGCCTGGACTCTGACTTTTTCACTGTCAAGGGAATGAGTGGGGGTTCTGCCTCTCCCTTTTTTGTGTTGACGGGGAAGGCGAATGAGGTTATCAGCTCTAGGAAAATCTCTTAAGGATATATATATATATATATATATATATATATATATATATATATATATATATATATATATATATATATATATATATATATATATATATATATATATATATGCAAAACAACCACTCTGAAAGAATAGAGAAATTCCAAGCGCTTTCGTGACTACTCACATTATCAAGGAACTATCATAGTTCCTTGATAATGTGAGTAGTCACGAAAGCGCTTGGAATTTCTCTATTCTTTCAGAGTGGTTGTTTTGCATATTTTGAAATCACCTGTTTACTGTGATCTTATTGCATATATATATATATATATATATATATATATATATATATATATATATATATATATATATATATATATATATATATATATATATGTACCTGGAATATACCTGGAGTTTACCTGGAGAGAGTTTGGGATCAACGCCCCCGCGGCCCGATCAGTGACCAGGCTTCGTGGAATATCAGGGCCTCATCAACCAGGCTGTTACTGTTGGCTGCACATAAACCGACGTACGAACCACAGCCCAGCTGTTCAGGTACTGACTTCATGTGCCTTTTCACTGCCTTGTTGAAGACAGCCAGGGGTCTATTGGTAATCCCCCTTATGTATGCCGGGAGCCAGTTGAACAGTCTTTGGCCCCAGACACTTATTGTGTTGTCTCTCAGTGTACTCGTGGTACCCCTGCTTTTCATTGAGGGAATGTTGCATCTCCTGCCGAGTTTTTTTGCTTTCATAGAGAGTGATTTTCGTGTGCAAGTTTGGTACTAATCCCTCTAGGAGTTTCCAAATGTATGTTATCATGTATCTCTCGTGCCTGTGTTTCATTAATAAAAATTTTTCCTCCTCATACACTTACGTTTCTCCTAGCAGGCTATCTAGTGTAAACGTCTATTATAGAAGTATTTACTGTTCGAAGTTGTACAGGTAAAACGATTGGCTACCGTGTTGGGTAAACAGGTGATCTCTGGCAGTTTCTATGTGTTGGATGAACTGGTGCCTTCTGGCAAAATTTTACAGCTTGAGATTATTGGATAGCAGCCCCTTTTCCTGTATAAACTACTAAAAACTAGGAAAAAAAAATATAAAAGTGAGATGTTTGAATGTGTGTGGATGTAATGCGGATGATAAGAAAGAAATGATTTCTAATGGTATGAATGAAAAGAAGTTGGATTTAATAGCTCTAAGTGAAACAAAGCTGAAGGGGGTAGGTGAGTTTCAGTAGAGAGAAATAAATTTAATTAAGTCAGGAGTATCTGAGAGAGTTAGAGCTCAGGAAGGGGTAGCAATAATGTTGAAGGATCAGTTATGGTAGGAGACGAGGGAATATAAATGTATAAATTCAAGGATTATGAGGATTAAAATAAAGGTCGGATGCAAAAAGTGGGTAATAATAATTGTATATACTCGGAGAAGAGAGGAATGTAGAGGAGAGAGAGAGATTTTTGGGAGGTGTTAAGCGAGTGTGTACCAACTTTTGAACCAAGTGAGAGAGTAATTGTGATAGGGGACCTAAATGCTAAAGTAGGAGAAACGTTTTGAGAGGGTGTGGTAGGTAAGTTTGGGGTGCCAGGTGTAAATGATAATGGGGAGAATTTGATTGAACTTTGTATAGAAAGGAGTTTGGTTATAGGTAATACACATTTTAAGAAAAAGAGAATAAATAAGTATACAAGATATGATGTAGGGCATAATGACAGTAGTTTGTTGGATTACGTATTGGTAGATGAAAGACTTGGGTAGATTTCAGGATGTACATGTTTACAGAGGGGCCACATATATATCAGATCACTTTCTAGTTGTAGCTACAGTGAGAGTATAAGGTAGATGGGATACAAGGAAAATGGAAGCAGTAAGTAAAATTGAGGTGAAGGTTTATAAACTAAAGGAGGAGGCAGTTAGGGTAAGATATAAACAACTATTGGAGGACAGATGGGCTAATGAGAGCATAGGCAATGGGGTAGAAGATGTATGGGGTAAGTTTAAGAATGTAGTGTTAGAGTGTTCAGCAGAAGTTTGTGGTTACAGGAAAGTGGGTGCGGGAGGGAAGAAGAGCGATTGGTGGAATGATGATGTAAAGAGAGTAGTAAGAGAGAGAAAGTAAGCATATGAGAAGTTTTTACAAAGTAGAAGTGATGCAATGAGAGAACAAGAGAGGCAATGCAAAAAGAGAGCAAATGAGAGAGTGGGCGAGATGTAATCAACAAATTTTGCTGAAAATAAGAAAAAGTTTTGGAGTGAGATTAATAAGTTGAGAAAGCCTAATGAACGGATGGATTTGATAGTTAAAAATAGGAGAGGAGACTTATTAAACAGTGAGTTAGAGGTATCGGGAAGATGGAAGGAATATTTTGAGGAATTGTTAAATGTTGATGAAGATGGGGAACCTGTGATTGCGTATATAGGGCAAAGAAGAATAACTTCTAGTAGGAGTGAGGACGAACCAGTTGTTAGTGTGGGGGAAGTGTGGGGGAAGTGTGGGAGGCAGTGGGTAGACTGAAAGGGGGTAAAGTAGCTGGGGATTGGTGTGTTAAAAATAGAAATGTTAAAAGCAGGTGGGGATATAGTTTTGGAGTGGTTAGTTCTTTTATTTAATAAATGTATGGAAGAGGGTAAGGTACCAAGGGATTGGCAGAGAGCATGGATAGTTCCTTTGTATAAAGGCAAAGGGACAAAAGAGAGAGAGTAAAAATTATAGGGGAATAAATCTGTTGAGTATACCTAGTAAAGTGTACGGTAGAGTTATTATTAAAAGAATTAAGAGTAATACAGAAAGAAGGATAGCAAATGAACAAGGAGGCTTTAGGAAGGGTAGGGAGGGTGTAGACCAAGTGTTTACATTGAAACATATAGGTGAACAGTATTTAGATAAAGGTAAATAGGTTTTTGTGACATTTGTGGATTTGAGTAAGGCGTATGATAGGGTGGATAGGGAAGGGCAATGTGGGAGATTTTGTAAATGTATGGAATATGAGGTAGGTTATTGAAAGCAGTGAAGAGTTTTTACGAGGATATTGAGGGTCAGGTTAGAGTATGTAGGAAAGATGGAGATTATTTCCCAGTAAAAGAAGGCCTTAGACAAGGATGGGTGATGTCACAATGGTTATTTGACATATTTATAGATGGGGTTGTAAGAGAAGTGAATGCTCGGGTCATGGCAAGAGGTGTGGGGTTAAAAGATAAAGAATCTAACACAAAGTGGGAGTTGTCGCAATTGCTCTTTGCTGATGACACTGTGCTTTTGGGAGATTCTGAAGTGAAGTTGCAGAGGTTGGTGGATGAATTTTCTAGCGTATGTTAAAAAAATTAAAAGTGAATGTAGGAAAGAGTAAGATGATGATGATTACAAAAAAAATAGGTGTCTAGAAATTTCATATCAGATTTGAAGGAGAGATTATGGGGGAGGTGAATGTATTCAGATATTTGGGAGTTGATGTGTGAGCAGATGGGACTATAAAAGGTGAGATGAATCATAGAGGTGACGAGGGGAAAAAGGTGAGTGGTGCACTGAGGAGTCTGTGGAGACATAGAACTTTATCCATGGGTATAAAGCATTGGTGGTGAATGTTGCAACAGGGAGAAGGCTGGAGGTAGTGGAGATGTCATGTCTACCTGTCTGTCTGAGGGCAATGTGTGGTGTGAATATAATGCAGAGAATCCGTAGTTTGGAGATTAAGATGAGGTGCAGGATTACCAAAACTAATATCCAGAGGGCTGAGGAGGGGTTATTGACGTGGTTCGGAGATGTAGAGAGGTTGGAACAAAATAGAATGACTTTGCGAGTGTATAAATCTGTAGATGAGAGAAGGCGGGGCATGGGTCGGCCTAGGAAGAGTAGGAGGGAGGGGGGGTAAAGGAGGTTTTGTGTGCGAGGGGCCTGGACTTCCAGCAAGCATGCTGGAGGCATATATTATGATCGTGATTAAACAGAAATCAGGAAATGGTCAAATCTGTCGCTTTGTACTTAATTGTATTCGTCAAATGGTCAAATGTGCCGCTTCAAGTCCGAATTTTCTTTCCACCGTAATGTGTATTTTGACAGTTACCTGAGACTTTCCTGGACGCCGGGATGACTTCAACAACTTCGACCATAGGATTCCTGCCCATGCTAATTTTCCCTAGAGACTCGGATCCCAGTTACCGCACACAAGCGTTGACAATATGAATCCGATACGAAGAAGAGTTCTTGTGTTATGAGCGAAATAAAATCGGATGGCTGGAGGAAAACAAAATGAAAAAGAGAATTCAGGCAAATAATTAAATAAAGTGATGCCGCCAAGTGCAGGACTGTGTAATCAGGAGACATGTTGTAACAGCAGTTCTTGGAGTCAGAATTCATGCAAGGTTGTTATAGTGTCCCTTGTTATATATTCTCTCCAAGACATCACACAACGTTCACTCGCCATGCAATATATATTCTTGGAATCTGGAGAAGATACAGATGGCTGCGTCTTCTTCAGATGCTTAGAACAAGATTAATGATTCCTTTGTGAGACAAAAATATAATTCAAAGAAGCAGTTTTCGTTAGCAATGATTCACTGTACGGCACAGGCATCTGTTGGTCCAGCCAGGCCCGTAGCCTGGTGGCTGAAGCTCTCGCTTCACACGGCGAGGGTCAAGGTTCGATTCCCGACGCGGGTAGAAACATTGGGCGTGTTTCCTTGCGCCGATTGTCCACGTTCGCCCATCAGCAAAATGGGTACCTGGGTGTTAGTGGACTGGTGTGGGTCGCATCCTGGGACAAAACTGACCTAATTTGCGGGAAATGCTCAGCATAACAAGCGGCTTTCTATATAGTAGTATGTCACTGATGTCAGCTATGGTCTGTATACCTTGTACATGTACTGGTAGTAAATAAATATATTATTATTATTATTATTATTATTATTATTATTATTATTATTATTATTATTATTATTATTATTATTATTATTGTTATTATTATTATTATTATTATTATTATTATTATTATTATTATTATTATTATTATTATTATTATTATTATTATTATTATTATTATTATTATTATTATTATTATTATTATTATTATTATTATTATTATTATTATAAGTTTTCTGAGACTTAACTAAACTTTCCACAGAGCAAAATTCTCTCCCCCAAAAAAATGATAATTATGAAAACTATTCATTTCCTTCACTGTCGTCGCCAATATTATATTTAAATATATACGTAAATATACGTATATGTATACTTATATTTATGTATATTTTATGTGTGCAACATTTGCGTATGTATACATGCAGAGATGTATTCTCATATTAACAGACATACATCTGCATAAATTTGTCTGTCATCACTACTCTCACCACCACCATCACTATCACCACCATCCTCACCACCATCACTATCACCACCATCCTCACCACCATCACTATCACCACCATCCTCACCACCATCACTATCACCACCATCCTCACCACCATCACTATCACCACCATCCTCACCACCATCACTATCACCACCATCCTCACCACCATCACTATCACCACCATCCTCACCACCATCACTATCACCACCATCCTCACCACCATCACTATCACCACCATCCTCACCACAATCGCTATCACCACCATCCTCACCACCATCACTATCACCACAATCCTCACCACCATCCTCACCACCATCAACGTCACCACCATCCTCACCACCATCGCTATCACCACCATCCTCACCACCATCACTATCACCACCATCCTCACCACCATCACTATCACCACCATCCTCACCACCATCACTATCACCACCATCCTCACCACCATCACTATCACCACCATCCTCACCACCATCACTATCACCACCATCCTCACCACAATCGCTATCACCACCATCCTCACCACCATCAATATCACCACCATCCTCACCACCATCACTATCACCACCATCCTCACCACAATCACTATCACCACTATCACTATCACCACCATCCTCACCACCATCAATATCACCACCATCCTCACCGCCATCACTATCACCACCATCCTCACCACCATCACAATCACCACTATCACTATCACCACCATCCTCACCACCATCACTATCACCACCATCCTCACCACCATCACTATAACCACCATCGTCACCGCCATCACTATCACCACCATCCTCACCACCACAATCATTATCACCACCATCACTATCACCACCCTCACCATCATCACCATCGTCATCACCACCATCACTATCACTACCACCATCACTACCACCGCCACTGTCACTATCACCACCATCCTCACCACCACCATCACTTTCACCACCATCCTCACCACCATCATTATCACCACCGTTCTCACCACCGCCATCACTATCACCACCATCCTCACCACCACCATCACTATCACCACCATCGTCACCATCACTGCCACCACCACTGCCACCACCACTGTCACCACCATAGTTACCACCACCACTTTATCACCACCATTCTCACCACCACCATCACTATCACCACCATCTCTATCACCACCATCACTATCACCACCATCATTATCACCACCATCACTATCACCACCATCCTCACCACCATCATCACTATCACTACCATCCTCACCGCCACCATCACTATCACCACCATCGTCACCACCACCATCATTATCACCACCATCCTCACCACCACCATCACTATCATCACCATCCTCACTACCACCACCATCGTCACCACCACCATCACTATCACCTCCACCATCACTGCCACCACCACTATCACCACCATCGTCACCACCACCATCATTATCACCACCATTCTCACCACCACCATCACTATCACCACCATCCTCACCACTACCATCACTATCACCACCATCCTCACCACTACCATCACTATCATCACCATCCTCACCACTACCATCACTATCACCACCACCATCACTACCACCACCATCGTCACCATCACCATCATTATCACCACCATTCTCACCACCATCACTATCACAACCATCCTCACCACCATCATCACTATAACCACCATCCTCACCACCACAATCACCACCAACCTCACCACCACCACAATCACCACCACAATCACCACCATCCTCACCACCACAATCACCACCAACCTCACCACCACCACAATCACCACCAACCTCACCACCACCACAATCACCACCAACCTCACCACCACCACAATCACCACCAACCTCACCACCACCACAATCACCACCATCCTCACCACCACCACAATCACCACCATCCTCACCACCACAATCACCACCATCCTCACCACCACAATCACCACCACTACCACCATCGTCTGCCTGGGTATATATGTAAATAAAACCAATAACAATATGAGTTTATCAGTGTTGATTGACTGAAATTTTGATGCCGCTGTTGTCAGTTTTGATGATTTCTATAAAATCAAGCAGAGATAAGATTTTGTTGGGATTTTTAACCCTGGAGGGTTAGCCACCCAGGACTGTCTGTTTTAGTTACATCGGGGTCCTCAATCTTGTCCCCCAGGATGCGACCCACACCAGTCGACTAACACCCAGGTACCTGCTTGCTTGAAAGGTGAACTGGGACAACAGGTGTAAGGAAACACGTCTAATGTTTTCAACCTTGTCGGGGATCGAACCCTGGACACTCACCGTGTGAAGCGAGAGCGTTGCCCACCAGGCCACGGGCTACCTGCACATGTCAGTTGCTCTAAGACCCTTCACCTACTATTAGATGACAAGGATTTGAAGTTTGAAACCCATTGGATAAGGCGTTTTGAAGTTAGGAAGGAAAATCTTTGAAGATATGAGGAAACCGTAGTTGACAGATGGCCGGCTGGGCATCAAGCCGTGCAGTATTTAAGGGGTCACTCAACTCAGGAAATTTCACAGTAATATAAAAGCGCGAGATTTTAATGCTTTTCGATCGTCTTTTTTGCAGTTGTATTTATTTTAAAATTCTCTACAATCCTGAAAGCCAAAAAAAAAAATTAAGATAGTTTAATCTGATTAAAAAAAAAATATTCCAATAGTCCAGCTAAAAAAATGTTTATTGCATTGACAAATTTGCCCACAAACAATATACTAAATTGGGTACGTACCATCCTGCCCATAAGATGCATCAACCAATGTATATTGAAGCCATTTAGAAGAAGCAAAGGCACGTATTTTGATCGTGATTAAACAGGAACCTTGAAATAGTCAAATCAAGCTCATTCTACTTGAATTTCATTCGTAAAATGATCAAATCTTCTGCTACCAGCTTGAATTTTCTCTCCACCATATTTTGATAGTTACCTGAGACTCCTGGATGCACAGGATAGCTTCAACAACTTCAACTACAGGATCAATGGCGGCTCGTAGCTTTAGTAATACCTATAATATCATACTGCATCAAACATCTATTTTTAATCATTTTTTTTATCTCGTTTCAACAAAAATACAATAAAAATTCTATTATAAATACATTGAAAACAACATACAACAGAGTTTTCCTGTAATATATTTGTCAGTTGAAATTATTTTAGCGTAAGGTTGATGAAGTCGTACGTCTGGCATTGAGCATCTGGGGGGACTGCAGTTCTGCAGCTCCTATGGACGAGCCGCCACCGTGAGTCCTGCCCTTGCTAATTGTTCCTGGAGACTTTGATCCCTGTTACCGTACACAAACATTGACAATATAAATCCGATGTTCTCGAGTTACGAGCGAAATAAACTCGGATACTTGGAGAAAAACAAAAGAAAAAAGAGAATTCAAGCAAATACTTAATTAAAGTGATGCCGTCAAGTGCAAGATTGTGTAATGAGGATTCGTGCAAGGTTGTTATAGTGTCCCTTTTTATTTATTCTCTCCAAGACATTGCTTATGTTTGTACGTATATCACACAACGTTCACTCAACATGCAATAAATTCTTGGAATCTGGAGAAGATACAACTGACTGCGTCTTCTTCAGATGTTTTGAACAGATATTAAGTACAAGATTAATGATTCCTTTGTGAGACAAAAAATTTAATTCAAAGAAGCAGTTTTCGTTAGCAATGATTCACTGTACAGAACAGGCATCTGTAGGTCCAACCAGGCCCGTAGCCTAGTGGCTGAAGCTCTCGCTTCACACGGCGAGGGTCCGGGTTCGATTCCCGGTGAGGGTGAAAACATTGGGCGTGTTTTCTTGCACCGATTGTCCGTGTTCTTTATCACTAACAATGGGTACCTGGGTGTTAGTGGACTGGTGTGGGTCGCATCCTGGAACAAAATTGACTTAATTTGCCCGCAATGCTGCATAACAATCGGCTTTCTATATAGTAGTATGTCACTGATGTCAGCTATGGTCTGTATACCTTGTACATGTACTGGTAGAAATAAAGATATTATTTATTATTATTATTATTATTATTATTATTATTATTATTATTATTATTATTATTATTATTATTATTATTATTAGAATTCTCTGAGACTTAACTAAACTCACCATAGAGCAAAATGCTCTCCCAGAGATAGTTATATT
>NC_091300.1:64695773-64705773 GCF_038502225.1 Cherax quadricarinatus
AAAAAAAAAAAGAAAGAGAAGATGTAAACTAGATAAAGAGAGACGCTCCCTATACAGTCAAAGGCGAAGAATCACAGAGCTGCTGTGATGGGCCAATATATCTGAAATACAAAAGGAGGCACTGGTCAGAGAAATAGCAAATATCGAACTTAAGCTTAAGGAATCTTACAGGAGACAAGAATCTCAGAAAGAACTTAAAACCAACAGTGAAATTGAAAGAAACGCAAAATACTTCTTTTCTTATGCCAAATCCAAGGCGAAAACAACATCCAGTATTGGACCCTGTTTGGACGAGATGGGACCTACACAGATGACAGCAAACAAATGAGTGAGATAGTAAAGTCCCAATACGACTCAGTGTTCAGCGATCCATTAACCAGACTCAGGGTCGACAATCTAAATTAATTTTTTATGACCGAGACTCAAAATTTGGTCATTTCACAAATATCTCATATTATCCTAACGCTAAAAGACTTCGGGAAGGCAATTAGTGACATATCCATGTACTCTGCCTCAGGTCGGGACTCATGGAACTCCGTGTTCATCAAGAACTGCAAAAAGCCCCTGTCACGTGCCTTCAGCATTTTATGGAGAAGGAGCATGGACACGGGAGTCATCCCACAGTCATCTCACAGTAAAGCAATTGCAAAGATCTACAGACTGATAGCGCTAACATCGAATATAATAAATATCTTTGAAAGGTCTCTAAGATGCAAGATCGCCAACCAATTAGATACCCATCAATTACACAACCCAGGGCAACACGGGTTTAGAATAGGTCACTCCTGCCTGCCGCAGCTACTGGGCCACTATGAGAAGATCCTGGATGCTGTAGAGGATAAACAAAATGCAGTTTTAGTATACACGAATGCGAAAACATTCGACAAGTACGATCACGGTGTTTTAGCACACATAATGCGTGACAGAGTCGTAACAGGAAAAGTTGGTAGGTGGATCTATAACTTCATAACAAATATAATACAAAAAGTAATAGTAAACACAGGCGAGGTGGTAGGAGTGAGGTATGCGGAGGTAGGTAGGTAATGTGAGGTCACTGGTGACTACAACTTCACCTCTCATTACTCTACACCACCACTCCACACTACTCACCCTCTCACTACTTTAACTAAACATAAATAAATGGAGAAAATAACGGGGACAGTGAATATTACTATTCTACTCAAACACAGTTTATTATTAAGTCCTTGTACAATAATATATTTGGGAACAGGAGTACATCATTGGGGTTTAGATAAATGGGGTGGTACACATAAGCAGTGAGACAGGGAATACAATCAACTTGACCAAAATGAATATAACTTACAATATAGCACAGAGGACAGTTCACTACAGGAACTAAGCCACAGGTCCCAAGACCTACACAGCACGAGTACTGCGCCAAGCCAGTACTCTGCCCAATGCCTCCAACAGTCTCCTCCAGAGACTTCAGCAGCCTTCTCCCGAGCCCTGCACCCCAGCAGCAGCTCCGCTCGAATCTCTGCTCAGGAGCTCTGCACCCCAGCAGCAGCTCCGCTCGAATCTCCTGATCATGCTCTTCCTTGGGCTTTTATGGTGGTCCAAGCACCCTCCACAACCACGTGTACGACCTGACGCCTAGGTCTGAGGCGTCAAGAACAAAAGACCTCAGACGTGGGCGTGGCTACAGACGTTTGCCAAGGCAAGGTGTGACCATATAATTGGTTAAATTAGGTCTCCCCAGAGACCTCACAAGCCCAGCTGGACTACATCACATCCCCCTTTCTCCCCCAATTTAAAATATCTGAGAACTAGGACAATTTGTCCTAGTTATTAGACTATTTTAATCCTAATCCCTTAAATCTATTACAATACAAAGACAAAATTATACATAATACAAAATTATTCAACTACATATATTTCCCTCAACCTCCTCAACTACCACAAGGCAGCATAATCAGTACACCTGGCAGTTGGCCAGCATAATAGTTGCTCTCTGGTGCAAAGCCTCCTTACCCGTCATTTCTCCTTAAACCTAAATATCGGGCTCCAGTGCCTTCCCTACTTCTACTAGAAATGCACTAGCCAATGCTAGTCACCCTCGCACGTTAACCATTGGGCCAAACCTCTCTAGGCTTCTATGGCGTGGAAAACTGCTCCAACGGGTTGCATTCTTTCAAGTAACTGCAACTGGACCACTTCACGACCACCAAGGTCGCATTTTCGGCACACTTCACATGCACACTACAACATCTGAAAATCGAGACAGGGCAGGCATCGCAGCTAAGACCCTCCATTATCCTATGCCACTACTAGGATTCACTGGCCTCATAAAACAAGGCGGCCATAATCACTGGACCGTTTTCAAGGTCACCTTATTTCACACAGGTAACACTAACACTTCTGGCAAGTCAAAGTAGGCTGGGGACATCTCACACTCTTAATTGTCTCTCATGGCTGGCAGGGCATCCCCGCATACCTGTCGCACAGGTCGACCAGCAAGGCAGGACACACCTCCATGCCGCCCTTGAAAGCAGGCTGGTCCCAGCAGCTGGAGTCCATCTCCGCGGCTCACGTCCTTCCACATCTCCGAGGATGGCAACTCCTTCATAGTAGATTCTCCTGTCCTGGCACACCAGCCAGAATCCCTCACACACCACTGCAGCATCACCGTCATCTCCTCTTGAGATAGGCAGCATCGCAGCATCACAGCACGGCCACAGCATATCCATCATCACTGCACGGCCGTATGACTGCAGCACATAGCACAGGCCGTATCACAGCAGCACACAGCACGGCCACAGCATCGCAGCACGGCTACAGCATCGCAGCACGGTCCCAGCATCACAGCACGGCCGCAGCGTCTCAACATCACAGCACGGCCGCAGCATCTCAACATCACAGCAGCACACAGCACGGCCACAGCATTGCAGCACGGCTACAGCATCTCAGCACGGCCACAGCATAGCAGCACGGCTACAGCATCTCAGCAGCATCACAGCAGCCGACATCAGCAGTAGCAGGCTATGGTCAGTTGCTCGAGGTGAGGTGAGGTCACTTCAGGTCATCAACAGCAGGTGCGGTCACCCATCCCTGGCAACTGCGGGTAACTGGCGGTCCGTGGGTGATGGTCACAGAGGCTGGGTGACGCAGACAGACACCCACTACACTGGATGACAGACCAGGGCAGCAATACATCTACTGGGGCACATCAGCTGGGTGACTGGGCATATCAGCTGGGTGACTGGGCACATCAGGTGGACAGCAATCATAGGCAACTCTTCAATGGGTGACAGTTGTGGGTGAGTCTTCCAAGGCGGGCTGGGTGACTTCTCATTCCTCTGTAAATATTCAATTTCGGCCAGTAATTGCTTCCCCCAAAAGTCTCACCCAAATACTGATATTCTCCACCATTTATCTCAAACCAACAACCAACTCCACCAAATATAATATTACACCCAAACAATTATTCAGACCCACCGTCAAAAAAGGACAGTTAAGGTCACTAGGATTATAATATCATACAGATATTCACTTTAGATTTTACATACACAAGAAAAAAAAAGTGGTAGCAAATGGTAGCATAACAAGTATAACCGAGCAGTCAAAAATAAGGCACATGGGACTGGTTCCTACTATAAAAATAATAAGAACCACCACCGCTGCCACCATGTCATGTATGGGGGTAATGACTGAATAGGATATAAGTGGGGAATATGGGAGTAAGGGGGAGTTAGTAGGTAGGGGACAGGCGAGGTGGTAGGAGTGAGGATGATGCGGAGGTAGGTAGGTAATGTGAGGTCACTGGTGACTACCACTTCACCTCTCATTACTCTACCCACACTACACTACTCACCCTCTCACTACTTTAACTAAACATAAATAAATGGAGAATAAATAACGGGGACAGTGAATATTACTATTCTACTCAAACACAGTTTATTATTAAGTCCTTGTACAATAATATATTTGGGAACAGGAGTACATCATTGGGGTTTAGATAAATGGGGTGGTACACATAAGCAGTGAGACAGGGAATACAATTAGCTTCACCAAAATGAATATAACTTACAATATAGCACAGAGGACAGTTCACTACAGGAACTAAGCCACAGGTCCCAAGACCTATACAGCACGAGTACTGCGCCAAGCCAGTACTCTGCCCAATGCCTCCAACAGTCTCCTCCAGAGACTTCAGCAGCCTTCTCCCGAGCCCTGCACCCCAGCAGCAGCTCCGCTCGAACCCCAGCTCAGGAGCTCTGCACCCCAGCAGCAGCTCCGCTCGAATCTCCTGATCATGCTCTTCCTTGGGCTTTTATGGTGGTCCAAGCACCCTCCACAACCACGTGTACGACCTGACGCCTAGGTCTGAGGCGTCAAGAACAAAAGACCTCAGACGTGGGCGTGGCTACAGACGTTTGCCAAGGCAAGGTGTGACCATATAATTGGTTAAATTAGGTCTCCCCAGAGACCTCACAAGCCCAGCTGGACTACATCACAAATTATTATTTAAAAAAAATCCTTCTCGTACTGTAGACCCAAAAATTTGAAGCTTCTTGGGCCCCTCCGAGATCAGGGCCCCTCCGAGATCAGGGCCCCTCAAGATTAAGCATAACTACTTTCATAGCAGATTACCCCTTGGCCCACCTACCATATTATCTTTGCATAGCCTAAATTCTAACTTTCTGGATGCTTGCCTCTCCCTGACGTTCAGGGAGAGGCAGTACAGTGTCAGACATGATTAAGAACCGCGTAAGTTCCTCCGTCTTCTAATAACACATTCATTTTTCCACTATAATCTACCTTGACCATAATTAATATCGCATTTGTTTTGTCTGTGTCTCAAAGCTCAGACATCTGCAACACAACTGTCATTAAACATTTGTTAAGTTAAACCATGGATTAAGGAATGATCTTAGACTTCATCTTACGACAACAGATAAAGCAAGTGTGTCAAGGTAGATTATGGTGAAAAAATGAACATGCTATCAGAAGACCGGGGAACTTACATTCTCCTTAACCCAGAAAGTGTGAACTTACCTTTCTTGGATCAGTGGAGATTACCTCCCCATTCCCAGATGCTGCTTAGCTCATACAGATGCTGTGAACTTACATTTCTTGGATCAGTGGAGATTACCTCCCCATTCCCAGATGCTGCTTAGCTCATACAGATGCTGTGAACTAACCTTTCTTGGATCAGTGGAGATTACCTCCCCGTTCCCAGATGCTGCTTAGCTCATACAGATGCTGTGAACTAACCTTTCTTGGATCAGTGGAGATTACCTCCCCATTCCCAGATGCTGCTTAGCTCATACAGATGCTGTGAACTTACCTTTCTTGGATCAGTGGAGATTACCTCCCCATTCCCAGATGCTGCTTAGCTCATACAGATGCTGTGAACTAACCTTTCTTGGATCAGTGGAGATTACCTCCCCGTTCCCAGATGCTGCTTAGCTCATACAGATGCTGTGAACTAACCTTTCTTGGATCAGTGGAGATTACCTCCCCGTTCCCAGATGCTGCTTAGCTCATACAGATGCACTTCTTTCCTATGCATGTAATAATAATATCAGCTGTCCTTTACGTCGGAAGAAAGGTGACTTGCCATGGCCTTTAACGTCTCCTCATCTCCCGCTGAGCTGACCTTGCTACTGGCTTTCACTGCCTCCCTCCAGACTACTGGCGGACTCAAATGTCATCCAGTTCCCATACATAAATTATGGCAGAAATGTAATTAAATCAATCATTTCTCTTTGATACTTAATAACTACGAGTGTTTTCCGAGTTTTATTAATATATTATATCTAAAGTAGTTTAATTATAACTCATTGTTTGCATTATTATTATCATCATTATTGCTATCATCATTATTGCTATCATCATTATGATTATCATCATTAGTAGTCAAAATGTGTTTATTGTGTTTTGAAGGTAATCGACCTGTCGTGGGTCACTAAGACTGCATAACACCTCTACTGGATCACTAAATTATTACTTTTATTATTATTGGTATTATTATTATTATTATTATTATTATTATTATTATTATTATTATTATTATTATTATTATTATTATTACTATTTTTGGTTTTATTATTATTATAATTATTATTATTATTATTATTATTATTATTATTATTATTATTATTATTATTATTATTATTATTATTATTACTATTTTTGGTTTTATTATTATTATAATTATTATTATTATTATTATTATTATTATTATTATTATTATTATTATTATTATTATTATTATTATTATTATTATTAATCATTATCAATGTCAGTATATCTTGTGGAATGGTAGGTAAAGAGTAAATGGACGAGAGTTTTGGACACAGGTTGATCTGACTAATGTATCCCTGCATTGCATAGCCGTGAGACCTGTCACACTGTAGCACAGTCTGGGTGTGACCTGTTACACGGTAACACAGTCTGGGTGTGACCTGTCACACTGTAGCACAGTCTGGGTGTGACCTGTTACACGGTAACACAGTCTGGGTGTGACCTGTTACACGGTAACACAGTCTGGGTGTGACCTGTCACACGGTAACACAGTCTGGGTGTGACCTGTTACACGGTAACACAGTCTGGGTGTGGCTTGTCACACTGTAACACAGTCTGGGTATGACCTCCCACACGGTAAAAGTCTGGGTGGGACCTGTCACACGGTAACACAGTCTGGATGTGACCTGTCACACGGTAACACAGTCTGGGTGTGACCTGTCACACTGTAACACAGTCTGGGTGTGACCTGTCACACGGTAACACAGTCTGGGTGTGACCTGTCACACTAACACAGTCTGGGTGTAACCTGCCACACAATAACACAGTCTAGGTGTGACCTGCCGCATGGTAACACAGTCTGAGTATGATCTGCCACACGGTAACACAGTCTAGGTGTGACCTGCCGCATGGTAACACAGTCTGAGTATGACCTGCCAAACGGTAACACAGTGTGGGTGTGACTTGCCACACGTTAGCAGTCTGGGCGCGACCTGTCAGACGGTAACACAGTCTGGATGTGACCTGTCACGGTAACACAGCCTGGGTGTGACCTGTCACGGTAACACAGCCTGAGTGTGACCTAGATATAGTTCACTAGCGTTGGAAAATTTGAAGCCGATCGAATAGGGTGTTTTCTGGTAATAAAGAAACATCTGGAAGGTCAAAGCTTATCCTTATTAAACTTAAAAACGCCATAAAATCGCTGCTCTCAGTTTTGTTTTTCCCTTTTATGTTTAATTTCAAATTTTGTGCACTTCTCTATGAATGAATATTTGATTCTTGTTTTAAAGAAAATCCAATTTGATCAAAATGACTAGAAAATTGGTAAATTGGCATCCACACAGCCCAACATAGGTTTGAAGCCGATAAGAAGAAGCATTTTCTATTTACTACACGGGCAAAAATATATTTAATAAAATTTGGAAACTGAAATTTACAGTCACAGAGAATACCAAAAATTTTTTTAACAACTTCCATCAATCGTAAAAGTCTGAAATTGATCGAAAAATCTATTCTTAAGTAATAGATCTGATTTGGAAGTAACATTCTTTAGTTAGTGAAGGTAAATAAGTATCTATTCAATAAAATTTACAAAATGGGTCTTGTGGCGGCCATTACCAGCACAAAACTTGTGCTGGTAAATTCGATCTAGAGAATCATTCTCCAGTTAGGGAATGTGTTCCTAAGATTCTAAGTTTGTTTTAAATTAGACACATATACAACTCTTGGGAATCTTCATTGAGGAAACGTTTCGCCACACAGTGGCTTCATCAGTCCATACGAAGGAGAAACTTGAAGAACAGGAGGAGAATGAGGTAATCAGTCCCACAACCTTGAGTCGATGTGTTCAGTCCATCAAGAGTCCCAAGAGTTGTATATGTGTCTAATTTATCAACATGTCGGTTCTCTGAACCATTCATCTCTAAGTTTGTTTTAACTTGTATTCTGCTACTGTATATTGACAAATTTATCCTCACACAAACATAGCTTAATGGATATTATCCTGATTGTAAGATGGATCAGTCGTTAGTAATTGAAGCCGTTAAGAAGAGGTATGACCTGACAGTCGTCTTTGTAATATCCTTCTTGAAGAATTGAGACACTTATGCAGTGGCTTCATAAGTCCAATACAAAGTAGAAATGGGTGAGGAGAGGAGGAGTTTGAGGTAATCAGTCCCTCAGCCTTGAATCGATTCCAGGTTGAGGGACTGATTACCTCAACTTCTGCTGTCTCTAAGTACAACATCTTCAAGAATGAATGACTGATTACTTCATCTTCTTCAGTCTAGATAAGGTTAGGCTAGGTTAAATTAGACTAGGTTAGTTTACGTTAGACTAGGTTAAGTTAGACTAGGCTAGGTTAGGTTAGGTTAAGTTAGATTAGGGTAGGTTAGCTTAGCTTAGGTTAGGTTAGGTTAAGTTAGGTTAGGTTAGGTTAGGTTAGGTTAGGTTAGGTTAGGTTAGGTTAGGTTAGGTTAGGTTAGGTTAGGCTAGGTTAAGTTAGACTAGGCTAGGTTAGGTTAGGTTAAGTTAGATTAGGCTAGGTTAGCTTAGGTTAGCTTAGGTTAGCTTAGGTTAGGTTAGGTTAGGTTAGGTTAGGTTAGGTTAGGTTAGGTTAGGTTAGGTTAGGCTAGGTTAAGTTAGACTAGGCTAGGCTAGGTTACAAAAGAATACGCCTCGTTTGCGCCAACCAGAAACGTTCATACATAATCGTGAATACACAAATAAACCTCACATAGGAGAAACGAGCTTACGATGACCTTTCGGACCGCCTTGTACCATTAACAAAGCCACACTGCAGAAAATGGATTTGCAAAAAAGGAACAAGTGCAGGACTGCCAAACCAGAGAGAAGAACAACATATAAAATCGGTCTTCCTATCATGACTGTGAGGATATTAAGGCAGTAGGAAGAGCAAGTGATATTGACATTTACTTCACCTTGTTTTTACCAGGCCAGCCAGATCTGTAAGCCCAACACGCTGCACTCAAGGTCAAGGGTGTGACAACTACCAGGAGTAAAAATGAATGAAGAATATCTAAGAATATTTAGACAACTGGGATATCATGATTTATCTGCAGAGAGAAAGAGGTAAGTTACGGAAGTTGTGTATGAGGGAAATCTTCGTATAGAGAAGGACTAGTGTAAACATCATCTGTAAGATATTTGATAATTGCAAGTCAGAGGTTAGAGACACTGTCAGTCAAGGTCAAGGCTTTATTAATGAAGCATTTGTATATCTGATCATTCTTTACTGCGTTCATCTCCAGGGAGAGGGACTGATATCAAATTCACTCTATATTCCACCGTCCTTCTCTGTACTAGACTGATGAAGCCAGTCGCTGGCTGAACGTTTCCACATTATAGATACCCAAGTGTTCCACAAATGTCTCATTTATCAGCTTGTCGATTTAATAAAATATTTACATAATAAAGTCAAGATAAGGAAAGAGAGAATACCCATGATGCGTCTCCTGGGTTTAACCACCATAACTAACAAAAAAAAATTATAAATAAGACGCTTGTGCAACGTTTGGAGATATTTATTCTGGAAACGTACCGCCAACTAGTGGCTTCTTCAGTCTAATGCGGAGAAACGGGAGAAGAAGAGGAGTTTGAGGTAATCAGTCCTTCAGGCTGGAGTCGATGTGTTCAGTCTTGATAAAGTATAGCATACTCGCCGAGATGCGGCTTATATACTGCAGACAGGTGAGGTGAAGTAGTGGTAGACGGAGTCACCGGTGGACAAACCCACTAGTGGAAGTAGGTTAGGCCTATAGCCTAACCAAGTTTTGAGAAACTTTCAAAGAATATGTTGCACTTTAACCAAGACTGAACATATAGATTTCAGTCTCAGGGATTGATTACCTCAAGCTCCACTTTACCTTCCCCTGTTTCTCCACAACGGACTGAAGAAGCCACTGGTTGGCTACTTGTTTCCAGAATTAAGATTCCAAAGTGTTGCACAAGTGTCTTATTTATCATCTTGTCGATTTTCTAAACTATTAAT
>NC_091300.1:64710773-64715773 GCF_038502225.1 Cherax quadricarinatus
CTTGGTCATGGTGCATGTCCCCACACCTAGGGCATGGTGCATGTCCCCACACCCTGGGCATGGTGCATGTCCCCACACCCTGAGCATGGTGCATGTCCTCACACCTTGGGCATGGTGCATGTCCCCTCATCCTGGGCATTGTGCATGTCCCTACACCCTGGGCATGGTGCATGTCCCCACACCCTGGACATGGTGCATGTCCCCACTCCCTGGGCATGGTGCATGTCCCCACACCCTGGGCATGGTGCATGTCCCCACACCCTGGGCATGGTGCATGTCCCCACACCCTGGGCATGGTGTATGTCCCCACACTCTGGGCATGGGGCATGCCCCCACACAACGGGCATGGTGCATGTCCCCACACCCTGGACATGGTGCATGTCCCCACTCCCTGGGCATGGTGCATGTCCCCACACCCTGGCCATGGTGCATGTTCCCACACCGTGGGCATTGTGCATGTCCTCACACCCTGGGCATGGTGCATGTCCTCACACCCTGGGCATGGTGCATGTTCCCACACCGTGGGCATTGTGCATGTCCCCACACCCTGGGCATGGTGCACGCCCTCAAACCCTGGGCATGGTGCATGTTCCCACACCTTGGTCATGGTGCATGTCCCCACACCTAGGGCATGGTGCATGTCCCCACACCCAGGGCATGGTGCATGTCCCCACACCCTGAGCATGGTGCATGTCCTCACACCTTGGGCATGGTGCATGTCCCCTCATCCTGGGCATTGTGCATGTCCCCACACCCTGGGCATGGTGCATGTCCCCACACCCTGGGCATGGTGCATGTCCCCACACCCTGGGCATGGTGCATGTCCCCACACCCTGGGCATGGTGCATGTCCCCACACTCTGGGCATGGGGCATGCCCCCACACAACGGGCATGGTGCATGTCCCCACACCCTGGACATGGTGCATGTCCCCACTCCCTGTGCATGGTGCATGTCCCCACACCCTGGGCATGGTGCATGTCCTCACACCCTGGTCATGGTGCATGTCCTCACACCCTAGGTATGGTGCATGTCCCCACACCCTGGGCATGGTGCATGTCCTCACACCCTGGGCATGGTGCATATCCCCACACCCTGGGCATGGTGCATGTCCTCACACCCTGGGCATGGCGCATGTCCCCACACCCTGGGCATGGTGCACGCCCTCAAACCCTGGGCATGGTGCATGTTCCCACACCCTGGGCGTGGTGCATGTCATCACACCCTAGGCGTGGTGCATGTCCCCACACCCTGGGCATGGTGCATGCCCTCATACCCTGGGCATGGTGTATGCCCTCACACGCTGAGTATGGTGCATCTCTTCACGCACTATGGTGCATCTCGTAACACACTGAGTATGGTGCATCTTCTCACACACTGGGTATGATGCATCTCACACACTGGGTATGCTGCATCTCCTCACACACTGAGTATGGTGCATCTCCTCACACACTGGGTATGGTGCATCTCCTCACACACTGAGTATTGTGCATCTCCTCACACCCTGAGTATGGTGCATCTCCTCACTCACTTGGTATGGTGCATCTCCTCACACCCTGGGTATGGTGCATGTCCTCACACCCTGGGCATGGTGCATGTCCCCACGCCGTGGGCATGGTGCATGTCCCCACACCCTGGGCATGGTGCATGTCCCCACACCCTGGGCATGGTGCATGTCCCCACACCCTGGGCATGGTGCATGTCCCCACACCCTGGGCATGGTGCATGTCCCCACACTCTGGGCATTGGGCATGTCCCCACACAGTGGGCATGGTGCATGTCCCCACACCCTGGGCATGGTGCATGTTCCCACACCGTGCATATTGTGCATATCCTCACACCCTGGGCATGGTGCATGTCCCCACACCCTGGGCATGGTGCATGTCCCCACATCCTGGCCATGGTGCATGTTCCCACACCGTGCGCATGGTGCATATCCTCACACTCTGGGCATGGTGCATGTCCCCACACACTGGGTACGGGGCATGTCCCCACACCCTGGGCATGGTGCATGTCCTCACACCCTGGGCAAGGTGCATATCCCCACACCCTGGGCATGGTGCATGTCCTCATACCCTGGGCATGGTGCATGTCCCCACACCCTGGGCATGGTGCATGTCCCCACACCCTGGGCATGGTGCATGTCCCCACACCCTGGGCATGGTGCATGCCCTCATACCCTGGGCATGGTGCATGCCCTCATACCCTGGGCATGGTGCATCTCCTCACACTTTGAGTATGGTGCATCTCCTCACACACTGGGTATGGTGTATCTCCTCACACACTGGTATGGTGCATCTCCTCACACCCTGGGTATGGTGCATCTCCTCATACACGGGGTATGGTACATCTCACACACTGGGTATGGTACATCTCCTGACACCCTGGGTATGATGCATTTCCTCACACCCTGATTATGGTGCATATTCTCACACCCTGGTTGTGGTGCATCTCCTCACAAACTGGGTATGGTGCATCTCCTCACACCCTGGGCATGGTGCATCTCCTCACACCCTGGGTATGGTGCGTCTCCTCAAACACTGGGTATGGTGCATCTCCTCACACATTGGGTATGGTGTATCTCCTCACACCCTGGGTATGGTGCATATCCTCACATCCTGGGTATGGTGCATATCCTCACATCCTGGGTATGGTGAAACTCCTCACACCCTGGGTATGGTGCATCTATTCACACACTGGGTATGGTGCATCTCCTCACACCTTGGGTATGGTGCATATCCTCACATCCTGGGTATGGTGCAACTCCTCACACCCTGGGTATGGTGCATCTTCTCACACACTGGGTATGGTGCATCTCCTCACACCTTGGGTATGGTGCATATCCTCACATCCTGGGTATGGTGCAACTCCTCACACCCTGGGTATAGTGCGTCTCCTGTAACACTGGGTAAGTTGCATCTCTTCACACATTGGGTATGGTGCATCTTCTCACACCCCGGGTATGATGCGTGTCCTCACACCCTGGGTATGGTGCATCTCATTACACACTGGGTATGAATGATGCATCTCCTTACACACTGGGTATGATGCATCTCCTCACATCCTGGGTATGATGCATCTTCTCACTCACTGGGTATGGTGCATCTCCTCACATCCTGGGTATGATGCATCTCCTCACATCCTGGGTATGATGCATCTCCTCACACACTTGGTATGGTGCATCTCCTCACACATTGGGTATAGTGCATCTCCTTACACACTGGGTATGGTGCATCTCCTTACGCACTGGGTATGGTGCATCTTCTCACATCCTGGGTATGGTGCATCTCCTCACATCCTGGTTATGGTGCATCTCCTCACATCCTGGGTATGATGCATTTCCTCTCACCCTGGGTATGGTGCATCTCCTCACACCCTGGGTATGGTGTGTCTCCTAACATCCTGGGTATGGTGCATCTCCTCACATCCTTGGTATGGTGCATCTCCTCACACCATGGGTATGGTGCGTCTCCTCACACCCTGGGTATGGTGCATCTCCTCACTTCCTGGGTAAGATGCATTTTCTCACACCCTGGGTATGATGCATCTCCTCACATCCTGGGTATGATGCATCTCCTCACACCCTTGGTATGGCGCATCTCCTCACACCCTGGGTATGGTGTATCTCGTCACATCCTGAGTATTGTGCATCTCCTCACATCCTGGGTATAGTGCATCTCCTTACACACTGGGTATGGTGCATCTCCTTACACTCTGGGTATGATGCATCTCCTTACACACTGGGTATGGTGCATCTCCTCACACACTGGGTATGGTGCATCTCCTCACACACTGGGTATGGTGCATCTCCTCACACACTGGGTATAGTGCATCTCCTTACATGCTGTTTATGGTGCATCTCCTCGCATCCTGGGTATGGTGCATCTCCTTACACGCTTGGTATGGTGCATCTCCTCACATCCTGGGTATGGTGCATCTCCTCACACCCTGGGTGTGGTGCATCTCCTCACACCCTGGGTGTGGTGCATCTCCTCACACCCTGGGTGTGGTGCATCTCCTCGCATCCTGGGTATGATGCATCTCCTCACATCCTGGGTATGATGCATCTCCTCACACCCTGAGTATGGTGCATCTCCTCACACCCTGGGTATGGTGTATCTCCTCACATCCTGGGTATGGTGCATCTCCTCACACCCTGGGTATGATGCATCTCCTCACACCCTGGGTATGGTGCATCTCCTCACATCCTGGGTATGATGCATCTCCTCACACCCGGTGTATGATGCATCTCCTAACATCCTGGGTATGATGTATCTCCTCACACCCTGGGTATGGTGCATCTCCTCACACCCTGCGTATGGTGTATCTCCTCACATCCTGAGTATGGTGCATCTCCTCGCATCCTGGGTATGATGCATCTCCTCACATCCTGGGTATGATGCATCTCCTCACACCCTGAGTATGGTGCATCTCCTCACACCCTGGGTATGGTGTATCTCCTCACATCCTGGGTATGGTGCATCTCCTCACATCCTGGGTATAGTGCATCTCCTTACACACTGGGTATGGTGCATCTCCTTACACACTGGGTATGATGCATCTCCTTGCACACTGGGTATTCTGCATCTCCTCACACACTGGGTATAGTGCATCTCCTTACATACTGGGTATGATGCATCTCCTCACATCCTGGGTATGGTGCATCTCCTTACACGCTTGGTATGGTTAATATCCTCACATCCTGGGTATGGTGCATCTCCTTACACGCTTGGTATGGTTAATATCCTCACATCCTGGGTATGGTGCATCTCCTCACACCCTGGGTGTGGAGCATCTCCTCACATCATGGGTATGGTGCATCTCCTTACACTCTGGGTATGGCGCATCTCCTCACACCCTGGGTATGGTGTATCTCGTCACATCCTGGGTACGGTGCATCTCCTCACATCCTGGGTATGATGCATCTCCTCACACAATGTGTATGGTGCATCTCCTCACATCCTGGGCATGATGCATCTCCTCACATCCTGGGCATGATGCA
>NC_091300.1:64720773-64733273 GCF_038502225.1 Cherax quadricarinatus
GTTGCAACAACAACAGCAACAGTTGCAGTAACAACAGCAACAGTTGCAACAACAACCGCAACAGTTGCAACAACAACAACAACAGTTGCAACAACAACAGCAACAGTTGCAACAACAACAACAGCAACAGTTGCAACAACAACAGCAACAGTTGCAACAACAACAGCAACAGTTGCAACAACAACAGCAACCGTTGCAACAATGACAGCAACAGTTGCAGTAACAACAGCAACAGTTGCAACAACAATAGCAAAAGTTGCAACAACAACAGCAACAGTTGCAACAACAACAGCAACAGTTGCAACAACAACAGCAACAGTTGCAACAACAACAACAGCAACAGTTGCAACAACGACAGCAACAGTTGCAGTAACAACAGCAACAGTTGCAACAACAACAGCAACAGTTGCAACAACAACAGCAACAGTTGCAACAACAACAGCAACAGTTGCAACAACAACATCAACAGTTGCAGTAACAACAGCAACAGTTGCAACAACAACAGCAATAGTTGCAACAACAACAGCAACAGTTGCAACAACAACAGCAACAGTTGCAACAACAACAGCAACAGTTGCAACAACAACAGCAACAGTTGCAACAACAACAGCAACAGTTGCAACAACGACAGCAACAGTTGCAGTAACAACAGCAACAGTTGCAACAACAACAGCAACAGTTGCAACAACAACAGCAACAGTTGCAACAACAACAGCAACAGTTGCAACAACAACAGCAACAGTTGCAACAACAACAGCAACAGTTGCAGCAACGACAGCAACAGTTGCAGTAACGACAGCAACAGTTGCAACAACAACAGCAACAGTTGCAACAACAACAGCAACAGTTGCAACAACGACAGCAACAGTTGCAACAACAACAGCAACAGTTGCAACAACAACAGCAACAGTTGCAACAACAACAGCATCCGTTGCAACAACTGCAGCAACAGTTGCAACAACAACAGCAACCGTTGCAACAACAACAGCAACAGTTGGAACAACGACAGCAACAGTTGCAGTAACAACAGCAACAGTTGCAACAACAACAGCAACAGTTACAACAACAACAGCAACAGTTGCAACAACAACAGCAACAGTTGCAACAACAACAGCAACAGTTGCAACAACAACAGCAACAGTTGCAACAACAACAGCAACAGTTGCAGTAACAACAGCAACAGTTGCAACAACAACAGCAACAGTTGCAAAAACAACAGCAACAGTTGCAAGAACGACAGCAACAGTTGCAGTAACAACAGCAACAGTTGCAACAACAACAGCAACAGTTGCAACAACAACAACAGCAACAGTTGCAACAACAACACCAACAGTTGCAACAACAACAGCAACAGTTGCAACAACAACAGCAACAGTTGCAACAACGACAGCAACAGTTGCAGTAACAACAGCAACAGTTGCAACAGCAACAGCAACAGTTGCAACAACAACAGCAACAGTTGCAACAACAACAGCAACAGTTGCAACAACAACAGCAACAGTTGCAACAACAACAGCAACAGTTGCAACAACAACAGCAACAGTTGCAACAACAACATCAACAGTTGCAGTAACAACAGCAACAGTTGCAACAACAACAGCAACAGTTGCAACAACAACAGCAACAGTTGCAACAACAACAGCAACAGTTGCAACAACAACAGCAACAGTTGCAACAACAACAGCAACAGTTGCAACAACAACAGCAACAGTTGCAACAACGACAGCAACAGTTGCAGTAACAACAGCAACAGTTGCAACAACAACAGCAACAGTTGCAACAACAACAGCAACAGTTGCAACAACAACAGCAACAGTTGCAACAACAACAGCAACAGTTGCAACAACAACAGCAACAGTTGCAGCAACGACAGCAACAGTTGCAGTAACGACAGCAACAGTTGCAACAACAACAGCAACAGTTGCAACAACAACAGCAACAGTTGCAACAACGACAGCAACAGTTGCAACAACAACAACAGCAACAGTTGCAACAACAACAGCAACAGTTGCAACAACAACAGCATCCGTTGCAACAACAGCAGCAACAGTTGCAACAACAACAGCAACCGTTGCAACAACAACAGCAACAGTTGCAACAACGACAGCAACAGTTGCAGTAACAACAGCAACAGTTGCAACAACAACAGCAACAGTTACAACAACAACAGAAACAGTTGCAACAACAACAACAGCAACAGTTGCAACAACAACAGCAACAGTTGCAACAACAACAGCAACAGTTGCAGTAACAACAGCAACAGTTGCAACAACAACAGCAACAGTTGCAAAAACAACAGCAACAGTTGCAACAACGACAGCAACAGTTGCAGTAACAACAGCAACAGTTGCAACAACAACAGCAACAGTTGCAGCAACAACAGTAACAGTTGCAACAACAACAGCAACAGTTGCAACAACAACAGCAACCGTTGCAAAAACAACAGCAACAGTTGCAACAACGACAGCAACAGTTGCAGTAACAACAGCAACAGTTGCAACAACAACAGCAACAGTTGCAACAACAACAGCAACAGTTGCAACAACAACAGCAACAGTTGCAACAACAACAGCAACCGTTGCAAAAACAACAGCAACAGTTGCAACAACGACAGCAACAGTTGCAGTAACAACAGCAACAGTTACAACAACAACAGCAACAGTTGCAACAACAACAGCATCCGTTGCAACAACTGCAGGAACAGTTGCAACAACAACAGCAACCGTTGCAACAACAACAGCAACAGTTGCAACAACGACAGCAACAGTTGCAGTAACAACAGCAACAGTTGCAACAACAACAGCAACAGTTACAACAACAACAGCAACAGTTGCAACAACAACAGCAACAGTTGCAACAACAACAGCAACAGTTGCAACAACAACAGCAACAGTTGCAACAACAACAGCAACAGTTGCAGTAACAACAGCAACAGTTGCAACAACAACAGCAACAGTTGCAGTAACGACAGCAACAGTTGCAACAACGACAGCAACAGTTGCAGTAACAACAGCAACAGTTGCAACAACAACAGCAACAGTTACAACAACAACAGCAACAGTTGCAACAACAACAGCAACAGTTGCAACAACAACAGCAACAGTTGCAACAACAACAGCAACAGTTGCAGTAACAACAGCAACAGTTGCAACAACAACAGCAACAGTTGTAAAAACAACAGCAACAGTTGCAACAACGACAGCAACAGTTGCAGTAACAACAGCAACAGTTGCAACAACAACAGCAACAGTTGCAGCAACAACAGTAACAGTTGCAACAACAACAGCAACAGTTGCAACAACAACAGCAACCGTTGCAAAAACAACAGCAACAGTTGCAACAACGACAGCAACAGTTGCAGTAACAACAGCAACAGTTGCAACAACAACAGCAACAGTTGCAACAACAACAGCAACAGTTGCAACAACAACAGCAACCGTTGCAAAAACAACAGCAACAGTTGCAACAACGACAGCAACAGTTGCAGTAACAACAGCAACAGTTACAACAACAACAGCAACAGTTGCAACAACAACAGCAACAGTTACAACAACAACAGCAACAGTTGCAACAACAACAGCAACAGTTGCAACAACAACAGCAACAGTTGCAACAACAACAGCAACAGTTGCAACAACAACAGCAACAGTTGCAGTAACAACAGCAACAGTTCCAACAACAACAGCAACAGTTGCAAAAACAACAGCAACAGTTGCAACAACGACAGCAACAGTTGCAGTAACAACAGCAACAGTTGCAACAACAACAGCAACAGTTGCAACAACAACAGCAACAGTTGCAACAACAACAGCAACAGTTGCAACAACAACAGCAACCGTTGCAAAAACAACAGCAACAGTTGCAACAACGACAGCAACAGTTGCAGTAACAACAGCAACAGTTGCAACAACAACAGCAACAGTTGCAACAACAACAGCAACCGTTGCAAAAACAACAGCAACAGTTGCAACAACGACAGCAACAGTTGCAGTAACAACAGCAACAGTTGCAACAACAACAGCAACAGTTGCAACAACAACAGCAACAGTTGCAACAACAACAGCAACCGTTGCAAAAACAACAGCAACAGTTGCAACAACGACAGCAACAGTTGCAGTAACAACAGCAACAGTTACAACAACAACAGCAACAGTTGCAACAACAACAGCAACAGTTACAACAACAATAGCAACAGTTGCAACAACAACAGCAACAGTTGCAACAACAACAGCAACAGTTGCAACAACAACAGCAACAGTTGCAACAACAACAGCAACAGTTGCAGTAACAACAGCAACAGTTGCAACAACAACAGCAACAGTTGCAAAAACAACAGCAACAGTTGCAACAACGACAGCAACAGTTGCAGTAACAACAGCAACAGTTGCAACAACAACAGCAACAGCAACAGTTGCAACAACAACAGCAACCGTTGCAAAAACAACAGCAACAGTTGCAACAACGACAGCAACAGTTGCAGTAACAACAGCAACAGTTGCAACAACAACAGCAACAGTTGCAACAACAACAGCAACAGTTGCAACAACAACAGCAACAGTTGCAACAACAACAGCAACAGTTGCAACAACGACAGCAACAGTTGCAGTAACAACAGCAACAGTTGCAGTAACAACAGCAACAGTTGCAGTAACAACAGCAACAGTTGCAACAACAACAGCAACAGTTGCAACAACAACAGCAACAGTTGCAACAACAACAGCAACAGTTGCAACAACGACAGCAACAGTTGCAGTAACAACAGCAACAGTTGCAACAACAACAGCAACAGTTGCAGTAACAACAGCAACAGTTGCAGTAACAACAGCAACAGTTGCAACAACAACAGCAACAGTTGCAACAACAACAGCAACAGTTGCAACAACGACAGCAACAGTTGCAACAACAACAGCAACAGTTGCAGTAACAACAGCAACAGTTGCAGTAACAACAGCAACAGTTGCAACAACAACAGCAACAGTTGCAACAACAACAGCAACAGTTGCAACAACAACAACAACAGTTGCAACAACAACAACAACAACAACAGTTGCAACAACAACAACAACAACAACAGTTGCAACAACAACAACAACAACAACAACAACAACAACAGTTGCAACAACAACAGCAACAATTCAAAAGCTTCATCTTCTGCTGCGCTGTATGACCCTCGTGGGTTTAGCGCTTCTTTGATTATTTTAATTACAATTCATATTTGACTATGTTGATGCTAGATTATTTTTTTTAGAGATTTATTCCAGTATGGCAACCTTCCTGGCACTGTATCATGGACACGTGGTGGGTCCTGGCACTGTATCATGGACACGTGGTGGGTCCTGGCACTGTATCATGGACACGTGGTGGGTCCTGGCACTGTATCATGGACACGTGGTGGGTCCTGGCACTGTATCATGGACACGTGATGGGTCCTGGCACTGCATCATGGACACGTGGTGGGCCCTGGCACTGTATCATGGACACGTGGTGGGTCCTGGCACTGTATCATGGACACGTGGTGGGTCCTGGCACTGTATCATGGACACGTGGTGGGTCCTGGCACTGTATCATGGACACGTGGTGGGTCCTGGCACTGTATCATGGACACGTGTTGGGTCCTGGCACTGTATCATGGACACGTGGTGGGTCCTGGCACTGTATCATGGACACGTGGTGGGTCCTGGCACTGTATCATTGACACGTGGTGGGTCCTGGCACTGTATCATGGACACGTGGTGGGTCCTGGCACTGTATCATGGACACGTGGTGGGTCCTGGCACTGTATCATGGACACGTGGTGGGTCCTGGCACTGTATCATGGACACGTGGTGGGTCCTGGCACTGTATCATGGACACGTGGTGGGTCCTGGCACTGTATCATGGACACGTGGTGGGTCCTGGCACTGTATCATGGACACGTGGTGGGTCCTGGCACTGTATCATGGACACGTGGTGGGTCCTGGCACTGTATCATGGACACGTGGTGGGTCCTGGCACTGTATCATGGACACGTGGTGGGTCCAGGCACTGTATCATGGACTCGTGGTGGGGACTGATCACCCAGCACTCACCACGTGGTGGGGACTGATCACCCAGCACTCACCACGTGGTGGGGACTGATCACCAACAATCACCCAACACTCACCACGTGGTGGTGACTGATCACCAACAATCACCCAGCACTCACCACGTGTTGGTGACTGATCACCAACAATCACTCAGCACTCACCACGTGGTGGTGACTGATCACCAACAATCACTCAGCACTCACCACGTGGTGGTGACTGATCACCAACAATCACCCAGCACTCACCACGTGGTGGTGACTGATCACCAACAATCACCCAGCACTCACCACGTGGTGGTGACTGATCACCAACAATCACCCAACACTCACCACGTGGTGGGGACTGATCACCAACAATCACCCAACACTCACCACGTGGTGGTGACTGATCACCAACAATCACTCAGCACTCACCACGTGGTGGTGACTGATCACCAACAATCACCCAGCACTCACCACGTGGTGGTGACTGATCACCAACAATCACCCAACACTCACCACGTGGTGGGGACTGATCACCAACAATCACCCAACACTCACCACGTGGTGGTGACTGATCACCAACAATCACCCAACACTCACCACGTGGTGGTGACTGATCACCAACAATCACCCAACGCTCACCACGTGGTGGGGACTGATCACCAACAATCACCCAACACTCACCACGTGGTGGTGACTGATCACCAACAATCACCCAGCACTCACCACGTGGTGGTGACTGATCACCAACAATCACCCAACACTCACCACGTGGTGGTGACTGATCACCAACAATCACCCAGCACTCACCACGTGGTGGGGACTGATCACCAACACTCACCACGTGGTGGTGACTGATCACCAACAATCACCCAGCACTCACCACGTGGTGGGGACTGATCACCAACACTCACCACGTGGTGGTGACTGATCACCAACAATCACCCAACACTCACCACGTGGTGGTGACTGATCACCAACAATCACCCAACACTCACCACGTGGTGGTGACTGATCACCAACAATCACCCAACACTCACCACGTGGTGGGGACTGATCACCAACAATCACCCAACACTCACCACGTGGTGGTGACTGATCACCAACAATCACCCAACACTCACCACGTGGTGGTGACTGATCACCAACAATCACCCAACACTCACCACGTGGTGGGGACTGATCACCAACAATCACCCAACACTCACCACGTGGTGGTGACTGATCACCAACAATCACCCAGCACTCACCACGTGGTGGTGACTGATCACCAACAATCACCCAACACTCACCACGTGGTGGTGACTGATCACCAACAATCACCCAGCACTCACCACGTGGTGGGGACTGATCACCAACACTCACCACGTGGTGGTGACTGATCACCAACAATCACCCAGCACTCACCACGTGGTGGGGACTGATCACCAACACTCACCACGTGGTGGTGACTGATCACCAACAATCACCCAACACTCACCACGTGGTGGTGACTGATCACCAATAATCACCCAACACTCACCACGTGGTGGTGACTGATCACCAACAATCACCCAACACTCACCACGTGGTGGGGACTGATCACCAACAATCACCCAACACTCACCACGTGGTGGTGACTGATCACCAACAATCACCCAGCACTCACCACGTGGTGGGGACTGATCACCAACAATCACCCAGCACTCACCACGTGGTGGTGACTGATCACCAACAATCACCCAACACTCACCACGTGGTGGGGACTGATCACCAACAATCACCCAGCACTCACCACGTGGTGGGGACTGATCACCAACAATCACCCAGCACTCACCACGTGGTGGTGACTGATCACCAACAATCACCCAGCACTCACCACGTGGTGGTGACTGATCACCAACAGTCACCCAACACTCACCACGTGGTGGGGACTGATCACCAACAATCACCCAACACTCACCACGTGGTGGGGACTGATCACCAACAATCACCCAACACTCACCACGTGGTGGTGACTGATAAAAGTCACGGTAAAAATCCTAGAACATTACAAATTGTAATATCACGTTTTTTCTCTGATTTTATTTCATATAATTGTATATTTAATAAAGGAAGTTGATAAAATTAGCAGATAGTAAATGATAAAGCATCAAGGAATAAAGGAGAAACAGCATCCCTGGTACCCCTTCCCTTCATGGTATGATCTCAGGTATTCATGAGAGACGAGGCACTGCCTGCTTGGCATGCCCACCACACCGTCAACTACAAAGGGTAAAAATAACATTATTCAGCCACTAGTGTTGATTATCTTGCCTGTTTCTGCTCCGCATGAGACATTTGCTTTATTTAACAAGACTATCCGAAGCTAAATTATACTGGATGAATTATTGGAGAAGCGTTAACAGGCTAGTTGAATTACGTGTGAAGGCTACTGGGTCCAGCTTCGTAGATTTATGTTATTGGATAATTTATCACGGGCAAGGTTATCTCTCAGCTTGTATATGCTGAGAGATTACTTAGATTATTTTTCTCACTGGTGGTGAATAGGTTATATGCAGCCTTAATGACACTCGTGTACTCGACAGGCTTTAATTAAAGTCAATTAAACAAGCACGATTCATTTTACCACAAGACATCAACTCACAATCCTCAAGTGAGATGAGGATTGTCTACACGAGTCCTAGTCTAACTCAGCCTCGCCAAAGGTAATAAATAATACTAATAATAATGTCTTTATTTACTACCAGTACATGTACAAGGTATACAGACCATAGCTGACATCAGCAACATACTACTATATAGAAAGCCGCTTGTTATGCTGAGCATTTCCCGAAAATTAGGTCAGTTTTGTCTCAGGATGCGACCCACACCAGTCCACTAACACCCAGGTACCCATTTTACTGATGGATGAACAGGGACAGGGACAGCAGGTGTCTTATGGAAACACGTCCCTAATGTTTTCCAGCCGTATCGCAGGAGAATCGAACCCCGGACCTCAGTGTGTGAGGTGAGTGCACTAGCGATCGTGCTACGAATGATGTTAAATATAATAAAGTCATTCTTAGTTAGGTTATTCATCAGCCAACAGTACGACACAGATGGCCGCTGTGCGAGGCTGCGACATAACAGTAGTGTTGTCTACAAACACGTGTGGAAGTAGGTTAGACAATACCACCATGGTTGGTTTGCGACAGCAGCTACAACTGGCTCACTAGCGCTGAGTATAGCACTGAGTGGGATGCTAGGTGAGGCAACTGGCTCACTAGCGCTGAGTGTAGCACTGAGTGGGATGTCAGGTGAGGCAACTGGCTCACTAGCGCTGAGTGTAGCACTGAGTGGGATGCTAGGTGAGGCAACTGGCTCACTAGCGCTGAGTGTAGCACTGAGTGGGATGTCAGGTGAGGCAACTGGCTCACTAGCGCTGAGTGTAGCACTGAGTGGGATGCTAGGTGAGGCAACTGGCTCACTAGCGCTGAGTGTAGCACTGAGTGGGATGTCAGGTGTAGCAACTGGCTCACTAGCGCTGAGTGTAGCACTGAGTGGGATGTCAGGTGAGGCAACTGGCTCACTAGCGCTGAGTGTAGCACTGAGTGGGATGTCAGGTGAGGCAACTGGCTCACTAGCGCTGAGTGTAGCACTGAGTGGGATGTCAGGTGTAGCAACTGGCTCACTAGCGCTGAGTGTAGCACTGAGTGGGATGTCAGGTGTAGCAACTGGCTCACTAGCGCTGAGTGTAGCACTGAGTGGGATGTCAGGTGAGGCAACTGGCTCACTAGCGCTGAGTGTAGCACTGAGTGGGATGTCAGGTGAGGCAACTGGCTCACTAGCGCTGAGTGTAGCACTGAGTGGGATGCTAGGTGAGGCAACTGGCTCACTAGCGCTGAGTGTAGCACTGAGTGGGATGTCAGGTGAGGCAACTGGCTCACTAGCGCTGAGTGTAGCACTGAGTGGGATGCTAGGTGAGGCAACTGGCTCACTAGCGCTGAGTGTAGCACTGAGTGGGATGTCAGGTGTAGCAACTGGCTCACTAGCGCTGAGTGTAGCACTGAGTGGGATGCTAGGTGAAGCAACTGGCTCACTAGCGCTGAGTGGGATGCTAGGTGAGGTAACTGGCTCACTAGCGCTGAGTGTAGCACTGAGTGGGATGCTAGGTGAAGCAACTGGCTCACTAGCGCTGAGTGGGATACTAGGTGAGGTAACTGGCTCACTAGCGCTGAGTGTAGCACTGAGTGGGATGCTAGGTGAAGCAACTGGCTCACTAGCGCTGAGTGGGATGCTAGGTGAGGCAACTGGCTCACTAGCGCTGAGTGTAGCACTGAGTGGGATGCCAGGTGAGGTAACTGGCTCACTAGCGCTGAGTGTAGCACTGAGTGGGATGTCAGGTGAGGCAACTGGCTCACTAGCGCTGAGTGTAGCACTGAGTGGGATGCTAGGTGAAGCAACTGGCTCACTAGCGCTGAGTGGGATGCTAGGTGAGGTAACTGGCTCACTAGCGCTGAGTGTAGCACTGAGTGGGATGCCAGGTGAGGCAACTGGCTCACTAGCGCTGAGTGTAGCACTGAGTGGGATGCCAGGTGAGACAATTGGCTCACTAGCGCTGAGTGTAGCACTGAGTGGGATGCCAGGTGAGGCAACTGGCTCACTAGCGCTGAGTGTAGCACTGAGTGGGATGCCAGGTGAGACAATTGGCTCACTAGCGCTGAGTGTAGCACTGAGTGGGATGCTAGGTGAGGCAACTGGCTCACTAGCGCTGAGTGAAGCACTGAGTGGGATGCCAGGTGAGGCAACTGACTCACTAGCGCTGAGTGTAGCATTGAGTGGGATGCCAGGTGAGGCAACTGGCTCACTGGCGCTGTGTGTAGCACTGAGTGGGATGCCAGATGAGGCAACTGGCTCACTAGCGCTGAGTGTAGCATTGAGTGGGATGCCAGGTGAGGCAACTGGCTCACTGGCGCTGAGTGTAGCACTGAGTGGGATGCCAGATGAGGCAACTGGCTCACTGGCGCTGTGTGTAGCACTGAGTGGGATGCCAGGTGAGGCAACTGGCTCACTGGGGCTGTGTGTAGCACTGAGTGGGATGCCAGGTGAGGCAACTGGCTCACTGGCGCTGTGTGTAGCACTGAGTGGGATGCCAGATGAGGCAACTGGCTCACTGGCGCTGTGTGTAGCACTGAGTGGGATGCCAGGTGAGGCAACTGGCTCACTGGGGCTGTGTGTAGCATTGAGTGGGATGCCAGGTGAGGCAACTGGCTCACTGGGGCTGTGTGTAGCACTGAGTGGGATGCCAGATGAGGCAACTGGTGATTGATGCAATTCGAGATTTACAGAGTAACATTTCATTTCACTTGTTGCGTGTACCAAGCTGCGTCTTCTTGCCGAGGAAGCTACAATCTGCATTGTGTGAGCCTTCATACGCAATTTAGCTACAAGTACAGAAATAATATCCAGTGAGTCGCTGATTGGGTTGGAAACCTCTCGACTACACGAAAACCATTATAGTTATAGGTAAGCAGTCATCAGGTGAGAACCTCTGAGGTAACTTTAAGAATCTGAAATCGACACCATGCCCAGCCCTTCTAGGGTAGGGTAGGTGCCTGAGCCAGAGCTTGCAGCTCACATGACTGCCATTCCCATTAGTCCCCTTGGGGCGGGGATGACAGACCAGAGAGGCCTAGCTTGTGGCTAGGCCTGGGGACAGTTGGTTCCAAAGATGAGGAGGTACTTGTGCCTCCTCCCATGGGAGACTTAGGTCTCAGACACTCCCTAAAGAGGGAGCCAAGGTCGGGCCACCATTTGGAAAAGGCCCGGGCCGGGAGAATACCGGCGAATCTTTAATAATAATAAAATTAAGAATCTGAAGACAACGAAGACTGAGTAATTTTCTCAATTACGTACAAGAAGGTGAATAAGGAATATTCTCAGCATATACTATATGCTGAAAGAAATACGCATATCAGAGTATATAGAGTGTAATAACCGAGGTAAAGCTTGAAGCAGCTGGAAGGACCTCTGGTTCAGAGGCAGCGTCTCGCCAGGGACTCAGTGAACTGTTCATTCCATGATAGTGAGTGCCTGATATATCTAAATTGCTTCATTCAGCTCCCGAAAATAAAATGAATGCATCAATGTACGCAGTATTTTTGCCGTATACAGGATGGAGTAAAGAAAGCGCATGTTTTTCACAGCTGAATAACTTTGCGTATTTTAAAGATAACAAATCTTAATTACATCAAATTAAAGGCATTTTAATGCATTTTTGTAATTTACATACAGACGATGCACATTTCCTTGTGCATGGTTATGTCAACAATCAGAACTGTGGGTACTGGGCGGCGGGGAACCCACCAGAACTACATCAAAGGCTTCTCCACAGCTCAGAAGTGACAGTGTGGTGCGGTGTTTCCACGATTGGAATCGTTGGTCCTTTCTTTTCTGAAGAGGGAGAGACCGCAGTTACAGTAACATGAGCGCG
>NC_091300.1:64738273-64746685 GCF_038502225.1 Cherax quadricarinatus
TTTGTGACACAGGATTTTCCTTCCCTGAAACCGTGCTGGTTGTCGATTATACACTTGTTTCTTTCCAGGTGCTCCACCACTCTCCTCCTGATGATCTTCTCCATGACTTTGCATACTATACACGTTAGTGACACAGGTCTGTAGTTTAATGCCTTGTGTCTGTCTCCTTTTTTAAAAATTGGGACTACATTTGTCATCTTCCATACCTCAGGTAGTTGCCCAGTTTCATTGGATGTGTTGAAGAAGAGATGTCTGGTCCCACTACCTTTGAGGTATCAAGTTCACATAGCAGCTTCTTCACCTCCTCCTCGGTTATGTGTACCTCATCCAGCACTTGTTGGTATACTTCCCTGTTCTGATTTCAAGGAGTCCTACCTGTTTCCACTGTAAATACTTCTGTAAATCTCACGTTGAGTTCCTCACATATCTCTTGGTCGTTTCTTGTGAATTCCCCATCATCCTTCCTCAGTCTGATTACCTGGTCCTTGACTGTTATTTTCCTCCTGATGTGGCTATACAACAGCTTCGGGTCAGACTTGACTTTCGATGCTATGTCATTTTCGTATTGTCGCTGAACCTCCTTATCTGTGCATATTCGTTTCTGGCTCTTCGGCTGATCTCTTTGTTTTCCTGGGTCCTTTGTCTTCTGTACCTTTTCCATTCTCTAGTACACCTAGTTTTTGCCTCCCTACACCTTTGGGTGAACCAAGGACTCGTTCTGGTCTTCCCATTATTTCTGTTTCCCTTGGGAACAAACCTCTCCTCTGCCTCCTTGCATTTTGTTGTCACATAGTCCATCATATCTTTTACTGGTTTTCCTGCCAATTCTCTCTCCCACTGAGCGTCTTGCAGGAAGTTCCTCATGCCTGTGTAGTCCCCCCTTTTGTAGTTTGTTTTTTCCCATCCTATTCCTGCTACCCTCTCCACTTGTAGCTCAACTAGGCAGTCAAAGCAAGAACCACATGATCACTAGCTCCAAGGGGTCTTTCGTACGTAATATCCTCGATGTCTGAACTACTCAAGGTGAATACAAGGTCCAGTCTTGCTGGATCATCCTCACTTCTCTCTCTGGTAGTATCTCTAACATGTTGATGCATGAGGTTTTCCAGTACCACATCCATCATCTTGGCTCTCCATGTTTCGGGACCCCCATGGGGCTCCAGGTTTTCCCATGTGTGCTCTCCTGGCCACCTCGGCTAGTGTGTCGATCATTGCTCTGTTGCTCTCATCATATTCTTCTCTTGGCCTCCTGCAGTTCTGTGGTGGGTTGTACATTACTGCAATTACCACCTTATGGCCCCCAGACTGGATTGTTCCTACTAAGTAGTCCCTTTTACCCATGCCATCCACTCCTTTCCATTTTCTCAAATCCCCACCGGTTTTTAATGAGCAGTGTTCCCCTTAGCTCTGGAACTAACCTTGTTGCAAACCTTTGTACTTTCTCTAGTTTCTTGACGTGCTTTATCAAGTGCGGGTTCCAAACAGGTGCTGCATACTCCAGTATGGGCCTGACATACACGGTGTACAGTGTCTTGAACGATTCCTTACTAAGGTATCGGAATGCTGTTCTCAGGTTTGCCAGGCGCCCATATGCTGCAGCAGTTATCTGATTGATGTGTGCTTCCGGAGACATGCTCGGTGTTATACTCACCCCAAGATCTTTCTCCTTGAGTGAGGTTTGCAGTCTTTGGCCACCTAGCCTATACTCTGTCTGTGGTCTTCTGTGCCCTTCCCCTATCTTCATGACTTTGCATTTGGCAGGATTAAATTCGAGAAGCCATTTGCTGGACCAGGTGTCCAGTCTGTCCAGGTCTCTTTGAAGTCCTGCCTGGTCCTCATCAGATTTAATTCTCCTCATTAACTTCACATCATCTGCAAACAGGGACACTTCTGAGTCTAACCCTTCCGTCATGTCGTTCACATATACCAAAAATAGCACTGGTCCTAGGACCGACCCCTGTGGGACCCCGCTCGTCACAGGTGCCCACTGTGATACATCATTACGTACCATGACTCGTTGTTGCCTCCCTGTCAGGTATTCTCTGATCCATTGCAGTGCCCTTCCTGTTATATGCGCCTGATGCTCTAGCTTCTGCACTAATCTCTTGTGAGGAACTGTGTCAAGGCCTTCTTGCAGTCCAAGAAGATGCAATCAACCCACCCCTCTCTCTCTTGTCTTACTTCTGTTATTTTATCATAAAACTCCAGAAGGTTTGTGACACAGGATTTGCCTTCCGTGAATCCGTGCTGGTTGCATTTATACTCCTGTTCCGTTCCAGGTGCTCCACCACTCTCCTCCTGATAATCTTCTCCATGATTTTGCATACTATACACGTCAATGACACAGGTCTGTAGTTTAGTGCCTCGTGTCTGTCTCCTTTTTTTGTGTGTGTGTGTGTGTGTGTGTGTGTACTCACCTAGTTGAGGTTGCGGGGGTCGAGTCCGAGCTCCTGGCCCCGCCTCTTCACTGATCGCTACTAGGTCACTCTCCCTGAGCCGTGAGCTTTATCATACCTCTGCTTAAAGCTATGTATGGATCCTGCCTCCACTACATCGCTTCCCAAACTATTCCACTTACTGACTACTCTGTGGCTGAAGAAATACTTCCTAACATCCCTGTGATTCATCTGTGTCTTCAGCTTCCAACTGTGTCCCCTTGTTACTGTGTCCAATCTCTGGAACATCCTGTCTTTGTCCACCTTGTCAATTCCTCTCAGTATTTTGTATGTCGTTATCATGTCCCCCCTATCTCTCCTGTCCTCCAGTGTCGTCAGGTTGATTTCCCTTAACCTCTCCTCGTAGGACATACCTCTTAGCTCTGGGACTAGTCATGTTGCAAACCTTTGCACTTTCTCTAGTTTCTTCACGTGCTTGGCTAGGTGTGGGTGTGTGTGTGTGTGTACTCACCTAGTTGTACTCACCTAGTTGAGGTTGCGGGGGTCGAGTCCGAGCTCCTGGCCCCGCCTCTTCACTGATCGCTACTAGGTCACTCTCCCTGAACCGTGAGCTTTATCATACCTCTGCTTAAAGCTATGTATGGATCCTGCCTCCACTACATCGCTTCCCAAACTATTCCACTTACTGACTACTCTGTGGCTGAAGAAATACTTCCTAACATCCCTGTGATTAATCTGTGTCTTCAGCTTCCAACTGTGTCCCCTTGTTACTGTGTCCAATCTCTGGAACATCCTGTCTTTGTCCACCTTGTCAATTCCTCTCAGTATTTTGTATGTCGTTATCATGTCCCCCCTATCTCTCCTGTCCTCCAGTGTCGTCAGGTTGATTTCCCTTAACCTCTCCTCGTAGGACATACCTCTTAGCTCTGTTCCCGCCCACCATTGACTATGTCCTCCATCTTCCGCCAGTATAAAAGCAGCAGCCTTCATGCCTGTGGTCCAGAATCTTCACGACCACGGTGCTCACAACACCGACTCCAAGGCTGAGGGACTGTTTACCTCGTCTCTGGTATATAGTTCTACTCTCTTCTAATCATGTCATAGAATTTGTACTGATAAAGCCACTGGTTGGCGAAACATCTACAATATAAATACCCAGATGTTGCACATGTCTCCAATTTTTCAGTATTTTGCACGTTCCTATCATAGGATTCCTAGTCCTTCAATCCTCTAATGCCTTTATATTGTTTTCTTTATTCTCTCCTCATAGTTCTTACCCCTTAGCTCCGAGACTAGTCTCGTTGCTAACCTTTGTACTGTCTCCATTTCTTGACATGCCTGACCGAGTGTAGGTTACTTACAAATTAAATGACACAGTAGTAGTAGTAGTAGCTTGGAGGGTAAGACACTGAATTATAGCGTTGTATACTCAAATATGGGCCTGAAATATAACATATATAGTGTCGTGAAAGACCCCTATTATATGCGACTCAGATGCTATGCTCAGTACAGTGTTCACTCCAGGTCCATTTTGCTCGAGGGTTGGAACTTTTTCTTCCCTTTTTTCCCTGACCCTATATTCCGTCTGGAGTCTTTGTTCATTTCCAGTCAGACCGGACCTTCAGCTACTCCAGGTCCATTTGTAGTCTTTCCTGGTCTTCACCTGTTTGTATTCTCATTAATATCACTTCAACTGTGATAATGAACTTCTCTTACTATCTCTTTCAACATGCTGTTCACTTATTCAAGAAACAGTACTGGTCCTAGTCCTGATCCAAGCGAATCCCACTTGTCATTCGCGCTCATTCCGGCACCTCCTTTCGGAGAATCATTTGTTGCTTACTTCCTGTTAGGTATTCCTTGTACATTGTAGTGCCCTGTTATTCCTGCCTGATCCTCTTGCTTTTGACCCAGTCACTTGTGTGGGACGAAATCATAAGCTTCCTTACACTCAAAATATACGCAGTCCTCATTTACCCCACCGTAGATCCAACTCCAGGAGGTTTGTAAGACAAGATTTACCATCTCTGAAGTCGTGCTGTTTTTTGCTTGTGAACCCACCCCTTTCCAGGTACCACTATTCTCTTGGTAATGTGTGTGTGTGTGTGTGTGTGTACTCACCTATTTGTACTCACCTATTTGTGGTTGCAGGGGTCGAGTCATAGCTCCTGGCCCCGCCTCTTCACTGATTGCTACTAGGTCCTCTCTCTCCATGAGCTTTATCAAACCTCGTCTTAAAACTATGTATGGTTCCCGCCTCCAGTACGTCACTTTCTAGGCTAGTCCGCGGCCTGACTACTCTATGACTGAAGAAATACTTCCTAACATCCCTTTGATTCATCTGAGTCTTCAACTTCCAACTGTGACCTCTTGTTTCTGTGTCCCATCTCTGAAACATCCCGTCTTTGTCCACATTGTCTATTCCGCGCAGTATTTTATATGTCGTTATCATGTCCCCCCTGATCCTCCTGTCCTCCAGTGTCGTCAGGCCGATTTCCCTCAACCTTTCTTCGTAGGACAATCCCCTTAGCTCTGGGACTAGTCTTGTTGCAAACCTTTGCACTTTCTCTAATTTCTTGACGTGCTTGACCAGGTGTGGATTATAAAACTGGTGCTGCATACTCCAGTATGGGCCTGACGTAAATGGTATTCAGTCTTGAACGATTCCTTACTGAGGTATCGGAACGCTATCCATAGGTTTGCCAGACGCCCGTATGCTGCAGCAGTTATCTGATTGATGTGCGCCTCAGGAAATATGCACGGTGTTATACTCACCCCCAGATCTTTTTCCTTGAGTGAGGTTTGCAGTCTTTGGCCATCTAGAGATATTGTGTCTGCGGTCTTCTTTGCCTTTCCCCAATCTTCATGACTTTGCATTTGGCAAGGTTAAACTCAAGGAACCAGTTGCTGGACCAAGCTTGTAGCCTGTCCAGGTCTCTTTGTAGTCCTGCCTGATCCTCGTCCGATTTGATTCTTTTCATTAACTTCACATCATCTGCAAACAAGGACACTTCTAAGTCTATCCCTTCCGTTATGTCATTCACATATACCAAAAACAGCACAGGTCCTAGGACTGACCCCTGTGGAACCCCACTTTTCACAGGCGCCCACTCTGACACCTCGTCACGTACCATGACTCGTTGTTGCCTCCCTGTCAGGTATTCTCTGATCCATTGCAGTGCCTTTCCTGTTATGTGTGCCTGATCCTCTAGCTTTTGCAGTAACCTCTTGTGAGGATCCCTAACTTTATTGACAAGCTATTTACAGGTTAAGGATTCCTAACTTTATTGGCAAGCTAAGAGCTGTTACCTACATCAGCTCATTTGAAAGCATTTTTATTGTTATGAGACATACAAGTAGGGAACAGGATGAAGTTGGAGCCATCTGTGGGCCAGCATTTTCATTTGATCAACTGACTTTATCTCGTTGACATCATTATGCTGTACGAATGTGTTCCATACTCGAGTCATCCTGGGTATGTATGATCTCAGATGGAGTGATGTTCTGGAGAAGGGTACAGCCAGAGTGAAGTTGCTGCTTTCTGCCCGTCTTGTGGCATAAAAGCTTGTTTCACGCTGTCCTCGAAGTGGATCCAAGTGTGGTATTTTGACAATATTGGCCTTGTACATAACAGTAAGGCCACCCACATCCCTCCTATGTTGAAGGCTCTGCTGAAATGACAGATCTATCCAGGATGGGTCCAGGCGAGAGATGAGACGTCTTGCTCTGTTCTCTACTCTGTCAAGCAGTCGCAGATGAGAGGGGGAGCAGGCAAACCAAGAAAGTGGAGCATACTCAAGGTGTGAGCGTACTTGTGCCTCGTACAGGATCTTGCAACCCCTACTGTCAAGCAGATGCGAGATACGGCGAAGTGCTGTAAGCAGTCCAAAAAAATGCAGTCGATCCACCCATCTCTCTCTTGTCTTACTTCTGTCAGCTTGTCATAAAACTCAAGCAGGTTTGTGACACAGGATTTTCCTTCCCTGAAACCGTGCTGGTTGTCAATTATACACTTGTTTCTTCCCAGGTGCTCCACCGCTCTTCTCCTGATGATCTTCTCCATGACTTTGCATATTATACACGTTAGTGATACAGGTCTATAGTTTAGTGCCTCATGTCTGTCTCCCTTTTTAAAAATTGGGACTACATTTGCCATTTTCCATACCTCAGGGAGTTGCCCAGTTTCAATGGATGTGTTGAAGATCTTTGTTAATGGTGTGTGTGTGTGTGTGTGTGCATGAGCCTAGATATATATTACAGTCTAACATAATGATAACTCAAATTTTAATGACGTGGACTGACTGAATAATTAGACTGAAAACCTGTCGGCTACACGATAATTATTACTCTATATATGAGGTGATCATTACCAAAGATAAATCATTCCACTAAACAGTGATTAGAGTTTACTCTCAGACTGTATACGCTGAGAGATACAGTCCCTCCAGATGTGTATACGCAGTGCGTATGTGTCAAGAGAGGCTGCTTGGTTAACCGGGTCAAGGCCTAACGACCACACGAGGGTCATTTAAGGCGGCAGGTCATGTGCGACACCAGTCAAGAATATCTTTATCACTCTTATACCAGATATTCGCTAAAAAAAAAAACATACCTCACTGCTTATTTACAATGATACGAAGTTTTTGTATATATATACGTCGTACCGAATAGGTAAAACTTGCTATTTTCTCTTTAATAACAACGTTCTTCTTGCCGAATAAGGCAAGAAAAATTAGTGCATGCACCAACTTCGTAAAAATCATACTGAACCTAACGATGAAAATATATTTCACTATGTTTGTTTATTATTTTATTAAATTATTATAAACTTACGTAAAATATATTTAATTGGATTAGGCTTAAATAAATTGCGCTTGTTATAATAAGGTTAGGTAAGTTTTCTAACGTTCTTTGGTTGCGAAATTAAAAATTTTCACGTTAACATAAATGAAAAAAATATATCTTTAAACGTACTAGAGAAAATTTTAGAAAGGACTTAATTTTTAATGAATTCTTAGTAAATGACCAATTTTACCTATTAGTCACGACATATATATATGTATATATATATATGTATATATATATATATATGTATATATATATGGATATATATATTTTTTATTTTATTTTTTTTTTTTTTTATTATCACACCGGCCGATTCCCACCAAGGCAGGGTGGCCCGAAAAAGAAAAACTTTCACCATCATTCACTCCATCACTGTCTTGCCAGAAGGGTGCTTTACACTACAGTTTTTAAACTGCAACATTAACACCCCTCCTTCAGAGTGCAGGCACTGTACTTCCCATCTCCAGGACTCAAGTCCGGCCTGCCGGTTTCCCTGAATCCCTTCATAAATGTTACTTTGCTCACACTCCAACAGCACGTCAAGTATTAAAAACCATTTGTCTCCATTCACTCCTATCAAACACGCTCACGCATGCCTGCTGGAAGTCCAAGCCCCTCGCACACAAAACCTCCTTTACCCCCTCCCTCCCTCCAACCCTTCCTAGGCCGACCCCTACCCCGCCTTCCTTCCACTACAGACTGATACACTCTTGAAGTCATTCTGTTTCGCTCCATTCTCTCTACATGTCCGAACCACCTCAACAACCCTTCCTCAGCCCTCTGGACAACAGTTTTGGTAATCCCGCACCTCCTCCTAACTTCCAAACTACGAATTCTCTGCATTATATTCACACCACACATTGCCCTCAGACATGACATCTCCACTGCCTCCAGCCTTCTCCTCGCTGCAACATTCATCACCCACGCTTCACACCCATATAAGAGCGTTGGTAAAACTATACTCTCATACATTCCCCTCTTTGCCTCCAAGGACAAAGTTCTTTGTCTCCACAGACTCCTAAGTGCACCACTCACTCTTTTTCCCTCATCAATTCTATGATTCACCTCATCTTTCATAGACCCATCCGCTGACACGTCCACTCCCAAATATCTGAATACGTTCACCTCCTCCATACTCTCTCCCTCCAATCTGATATTCAATCTTTCATCA
>NC_091300.1:64746785-64778112 GCF_038502225.1 Cherax quadricarinatus
AGGAACAGTACACATACACGTCGAGGGATATGAGTCTCAGCTATATATATACATGTATATTTTTTTTTTATTATCACACTGGCCGATTCCCACCAAGGCAGGGTGGCCCGAAAAAGAAAAACTTTCACCATCATTCACTCCATCACTGTCTTGCCAGAAGGGTGCTTTACACTACAGTTTTTAAACTGCAACATTAACACCCCTCCTTCAGAGTGCAGGCACTGTACTTCCCATCTCCAGGACTCAAGTCCGGCCTGCCGGTTTCCCTGAATCCCTTCATAAATGTTACTTTGCTCACACTCCAACAGCACGTCAAGTATTAAAAACCATTTGTCTCCATTCACTCCTATCAAACACGCTCACGCATGCCTGCTGGAAGTCCAAGCCCCTCGCACACAAAACCTCCTTTACCCCCTCCCTCCAACCCTTCCTAGGCCGACCCCTATCCCGCCTTCCTTCCACTACAGACTGATACACTCTTGAAGTCATTCTGTTTCGCTCCATTCTCTCTACATGTCCGAACCACCTCAACAACCCTTCCTCAGCCCTCTGGACAACAGTTTTGGTAATCCCGCACCTCCTCCTAACTTCCAAACTACGAATTCTCTGCATTATATTCACACCACACATTGCCCTCAGACACGACATCTCCACTGCCTCCAGCCTTCTCCTCGCTGCAACATTCATCACCCACGCTTCACACCCATATAAGAGCGTTGGTAAAACTATACTCTCATACATTCCCCTCTTTGCCTCCAAGGACAAAGTTCTTTGTCTCCACAGACTCCTAAGTGCACCACTCACTCTTTTTCCCTCATCAATTCTATGATTCACCTCATCTTTCATAGACCCATCCGCTGACACGTCCACTCCCAAATATCTGAATACGTTCACCTCCTCCATACTCTCTCCCTCCAATCTGATATTCAATCTTTCATCACCTAATCTTTTTGTTATCCTCATAACCTTACTCTTTCCTGTATTCACCTTTAATTTTCTTCTTTTGCACACCCTACCAAATTCATCCACCAATCTCTGCAGCTTCTCTTCAGAATCTCCCAAGAGCACAGTGTCATCAGCAAAGAGCAGCTGTGACAACTCCCACTTTGTGTGTGATTCTTTATCTTTTAACTCCACGCCTCTTGCCAAGACCCTCGCATTTACTTCTCTTACAACCCCATCTATAAATATATTAAACAACCACGGTGACATCACACATCCTTGTCTAAGGCCTACTTTTACTGGGAAAAAATTTCCCTCTTTCCTACATACTCTAACTTGAGCCTCACTATCCTCGTAAAAACTCTTCACTGCTTTCAGTAACCTACCTCCTACACCATACACTTGCAACATCTGCCACATTGCCCCCCTATCCACCCTGTCATACGCCTTTTCCAAATCCATAAATGCCACAAAGACCTCTTTAGCCTTATCTAAATACTGTTCACTTATATGTTTCACTGTAAACACCTGGTCCACACACCCCCTACCTTTCCTAAAGCCTCCTTGTTCATCTGCTATCCTATTCTCCGTCTTACTCTTAATTCTTTCAATTATAACTCTACCATACACTTTACCAGGTACACTCAACAGACTTATCCCCCTATAATTTTTGCACTCTCTTTTGTCCCCTTTGCCTTTATACAAAGGAACTATGCATGCTCTCTGCCAATCCCTAGGTACCTTACCCTCTTCCATACATTTATTAAATAATTGCACCAACCACTCCAAAACTATATCCCCACCTGCTTTTAACATTTCTATCTTTATCCCATCAATCCCGGCTGCCTTACCCCCTTTCATTTTACCTACTGCCTCACGAACTTCCCCCACACTCACAACTGGCTCTTCCTCACTCCTACAAGATGTTATTCCTCCTTGCCCTATACACGAAATCACAGCTTCCCTATCTTCATCAACATTTAACAATTCCTCAAAATATTCCCTCCATCTTCCCAATACCTCTAACTCTCCATTTAATAACTCTCCTCTCCTATTTTTAACTGACAAATCCATTTGTTCTCTAGGCTTTCTTAACTTGTTAATCTCACTCCAAAACTTTTTCTTATTTTCAACAAAATTTGTTGATAACATCTCACCCACTCTCTCATTTGCTCTCTTTTTACATTGCTTCACCACTCTCTTAACTTCTCTCTTTTTCTCCATATACTCTTCCCTCCTTGCATCACTTCTACTTTGTAAAAACTTCTCATATGCTAACTTTTTCTCCCTTACTACTCTCTTTACATCATCATTCCACCAATCGCTCCTCTTCCCTCCTGCACCCACTTTCCTGTAACCACAAACTTCTGCTGAACACTCTAACACTACATTTTTAAACCTACCCCATACCTCTTCGACCCCATTGCCTATGCTCTCATTAGCCCATCTATCCTCCAATAGCTGTTTATATCTTACCCTAACTGCCTCCTCTTTTAGTTTATAAACCTTCACCTCTCTCTTCCCTGATGCTTCTATTCTCCTTGTATCCCATCTACCTTTTACTCTCAGTGTAGCTACAACTAGAAAGTGATCTGATATATCTGTGGCCCCTCTATAAACATGTACATCCTGAAGTCTACTCAACAGTCTTTTATCTACCAATACATAATCCAACAAACTACTGTCATTTCGCCCTACATCATATCGTGTATACTTATTTATCCTTTTTTTCTTAAAATATGTATTACCTATAACTAAACCCCTTTCTATACAAAGTTCAATCAAAGGGCTCCCATTATCATTTACACCTGGCACCCCAAACTTACCTACCACACCCTCTCTAAAAGTTTCTCCTACTTTAGCATTCAAGTCCCCTACCACAATTACTCTCTCACTTGGTTCAAAGGCTCCTATACATTCACTTAACATCTCCCAAAATCTCTCTCTCTCCTCTGCATTCCTCTCTTCTCCAGGTGCATACACGCTTATTATGACCCACTTCTCGCATCCAACCTTTACTTTAATCCACATAATTCTTGAATTTACACATTCATATTCTCTTTTCTCCTTCCATAACTGATCATTTAACATTACTGCTACCCCTTCCTTTGCTCTAACTCTCTCAGATACTCCAGATTTAAGCCCATTTATTTCCCCCCACTGAAACTCTCCTACCCCCTTCAGCTTTGTTTCGCTTAGGGCCAGGACATCCAACTTCTTTTCATTCATAACATCAGCAATCATCTGTTTCTTGTCATCCGCACTACATCCACGCACATTTAAGCAACCCAGTTTTATAAAGTTTTTCTTCTTCTCTTTTTTAGTAATTGTATACAGGAGAAGGGGTTACTAGCCCATTGCTCCCGGCATTTTAGTCGCCTCATACGACACGCATGGCTTACGGAGGAAAGATTCTTTTCCACTTCCCCATGGACAATAGAAGAAATAAAAAAGAACAAGAGCTATTTAGAAAAAGGAGAAAAACCTAGATGTATGTATATATATATATGCATGTGCGTGTCTGTGAAGTGTGACCAAAGTGTAAGTAGGAGTAGCAAGATATCCCTGTTATCTTAGCGTGTTTATGAGACAGAAAAAGAAAACCAGCAATCCTACCATCATGCAAAACAGTTACAGGTTTTTGTTTCACAGTCATCTGGCAGGACGGTAGTACTTCCCTGGGTGGTTGCTGTCTACCAACCTACTACCTATATATATATATGTATATATATATATATATATATATATATATATATATATATATATATGTATATATATGTATGTATATATATATATATATATATATATATATATATATATATATATATATATATATATATATATATATATATATATATATATATATATATATATATACATACACACTGAGAGTATAATTTAATCTCAATAGGCCCGCCTTAAGGTCATTTGAGATCGGTGGTCAACAGGCGGCCGCCACCTTAATGACTCTCGTGTTGATAGTCTTTAAACCCCGTTAAACAACCAACTAAACAAGAGACATGAGAACTTCTACACACAGTGATGCTCTACACAGGGAGAAACACGACTTGATAATGATCACCTCAGAGCCTGATATGACTTGGCAAAGCTTCTCACAGAGCAAAACATGACTTGATAACCTCTACACAAAACTCTATGTAATGAAACTCTATACAGATCAAAAAATAACGTGATGCAGCTCAATATAAATAGAAACTTGACATAATAATGATCTTCAGAAAGAAAAACCGGTGGCCTGGTGGCTAAAGCTCCCGCTTCACACACGGAGGGCCCGGGTTCGATTCCCGGCGGGTGGAAACATTTCGACACGTTTCCTTACACCTGTTGTCCTGTTCACCTAGCAGCAAATAGGTACCTGGGTGTTAGTCGACTGGTGTGGGTCGCATCCTGGGGGACAAGATTAAGGACCCCAATGGAAATAAGTTAGACAGTCCTCGATGACGCACTGACTTTCTTGGGTTATCCAGGGTGGCTAACCCTCCGGGGTTAAAAATTCGAACGAAATCTTATCTTATCTTAGATAAAGCTCTACCCAGGATGAAACAGGACTCGTTGTGAGAAGAGCTTTTTCAAGCCAAGTTTATGGCTTGAGCGAAATATGATTTGTCTTAGAGCTCTTCATAGAGAATAATGCCTTATTAAGCTCTATATATCTCGCTAAATCTCTAAACAGATCGAGAGATGTCTAGACAAAGCTCTACACAGCGACACATGCCTAGATAAAGCTCTACACTGTGAGAAATGTCTAGATAAAGGTCAAATTCCAAGGTAAATGCTTGTTCACTAGCTATTTCAGTATTTTCTGCCTAGGGAGGGAGCTGCGGAGGGGGCGAGAGGGGGGGGGGGGAGGTTACTGTCTGTGTCAATTTATCTTTGTATCCACTCCACACACACACACACACACAAAGTGCAGTGAGACAAGGGAGGTGTTTGTACCAAGGGGCAACAGAAACAATGGGAAGACCAGAGTGAGCCCATGGTTTACCCGGAGGTGTGGAGAGGCCAAAGCCAAGTGTGCCAGACCCAGGAAACAAGTTGAGCCGAAGAGAAAGAAATGAATCTCCTCGGATAAGGAGACATATTACCAAAAGCCAAATATGATTCGGTGTTGTTATACAGCCACATCAGGGGGAAAACAACAGTCAAGGACCAGGTAATCAGGCTGAAGAAGGAAGGAGGGGAGCTCACCGGGAGAGACCAGGAAGTATGTGAAGAACACATAATAGAAATAAAAATGCTTCCAACAAATTCGGTGGTAGGATGCACCAGCAAGTGATGGACAAACTGTACGCAACCAAAGTGGTGAATAAACTGCTAGGTGAACTAAATACATCGAAACTGGTGAGCCCAGATAATATCTTTATTGGGGTCCTATGAGCAGACACACTGTGCGTACCGTTAACAACAATCTTCAATAAATCTATCGAAATAGGTCAACTGTCTGAGGTGTGCAAGACAGCTAATTTTTAAGAAAGAAGACAGACAAGACAGTGTCCTGGACATGTTATGGTATGTAAAGTCATGGAGAATATTGTCAGAAGAGTGGCGGAGTATCTAGAAAGGTATAGGCTTTCACATGTTGAAAGCCTTGAGAAAAAGGAAATGCTGAGTCATAAACTTACTAGAGTTGTACGAGAAAGTAACAAAAGTAAAACAAGAGAGAGAGAGAGAGAGAGAGAGAGAGAGAGAGAGAGAGAGAGAGAGAGAGAGAGAGAGAGAGAGAGAGAGAGAGAGAGAGAGAGAGAGAGAGAGAGAGAGAGAGAGAGAGAGAACACTGCAGCTTCTTGGACTATAAGAAAGCTTTCAACAAATTTCCACACAAGAGATTGGTAAAAAGGCTAGAGGATCAGGTAGGAATAGCAGGGAAAGTTAGTGATCAGGTGCTCCTGAGCTTCGAATACATAGTCGAGTTACAAGTGGGGAGGGAAACAGGAAAGGAAGGATGAGTGAAGCTAAACTACAAAAGAGGGGACTACACAGGCAGAGGAACTTCCTGCACGAGGTTCAGTGGGAAAAAGAACGGAAGGAATATGCAAAACAACCACTCTGAAAGAATAGAGAAATAATGTGAGTAGTCATGAAATCGCTTGGAATTTCTCTATTCTTTCAAAGTGGTTGTTTCACATATTCTGAAATTCACCTGATTACTGTGATCTTATTGCATTAATGGATACCACATGACTCTTCAGAATGTTCTCGATAAGCTTTCCTAATCATATACCCCTTATATAGCTTCCTTGGTTGCTTCACTTTCATAGTTCCTTGATAATGTGAGTAGTCACGAAAGCGCTTGGAATTTCTCTATTATTTCAGAGTGGTTGTTTTGCATATATATATATATATATATATATATATATATATATATATATATATATATATATATATATATATATATATATATATATATATATATATATATATATATATATATATATATATATCGTGCCGAATAGGCAGAACTTGCGATCTTGGCTTAAATAGCAACGCTCATCTTGCCATATAGGACAAGCGAAAATTTGTGTATGCAATAATTTCGCTAAAATCATTCTGAACCTAACGAAAAAACATATATTTCTTTGTGTTTGTTTAGTATTAAATTATTGTAAACACATCTAAATTATATTTAATTGGGTGAGGCTAAAATAAATTGCGCTTATTACAATAAGGTTAGGTAAGTTTTCTAAGTTTCTTTTGGTGCAAAATTAAAATTTTTTACATCAACAATAATGAAAAAAATATAACTTTAAACGTATAAGAGAAAATTTTAGAAAGGACTTAATTTTAAATGAGTTCTTGTTAATTGGCCAGTTTTACATATTCGGCACGACATATATATATATATATATATATATATATATATATATATATATATATATATATATATATATATATATATATATATATATATATATATATATATATATATATATGTATATATATGTATATTTACATATTGTTAACATCACACTGGCCGATTCCCACCAAGGCAGGGTGGCCCGAAAAAGAAAAACTTTCACCATCATTCACTCCATCACTGTCTTGCCAGAAGGGTGCTTTACACTACAGTTTTTAAACTGCAACATTAACACCCCTCCTTCAGAGTGCAGGCACTGTACTTCCCATCTCCAGGACTCAAGTCCGGCCTGCCGGTTTCCCTGAACCCCTTCATAAATGTTACTTTGCTCACACTCCAACAGCACGTCAAGTATTAAAAACCATTTGTCTCCATTCACTCCTATCAAACACGCTCACGCATGCCCGCTGGAAGTCCAAGCCCCTCGCACACAAAACCTCCTTTACCCCCTCCCTCCAACCTTTCCTAGGCCGACCCCTACCCCGCCTTCCTTCCACTACAGACTGATACACTCTTGAAGTCATTCTGTTTCGCTCCATTCTCTCTACATGTCCGAACCACCTCAACAACCCTTCCTCAGCCCTCTGGACAACAGTTTTGGTAATCCTGCACCTCCTCCTAACTTCCAAACTACGAATTCTCTGCATTATATTCACACCACACATTGCCCTCAGACATGACATCTCCACTGCCTCCAGCCTTCTCCTCGCTGCAACATTCATCACCCATGCTTCACACCCATATAAGAGCGTTGGTAAAACTATACTCTCATACATTCCCCTCTTTGCCTCCAAGGACAAAGTTCTTTGTCTCCACAGACTCCTAAGTGCACCGCTCACCCTTTTCCCCTCATCAATTCTATGATTCACCTCATCTTTCATAGACCCATCCGCTGACACATCCACTCCCAAATATCTGAATACATTCACCTCCTCCATACTCTCTCCCTCCAATCTGATATCCAATCTTTCATCACCTAATCTTTTTGTTATCCTCATAACCTTACTCTTTCCAGTATTCACTTTTAATTTTCTTCTTTTGCATACCCTACCAAATTCATCCACCAACCTCTGCAACTTCTCTTCAGAATCTCCCAAGAGCACAGTGTCATCAGCAAAGAGCAACTGTGACAACTCCCACTTTATGTGTGATTATTTATCTTTTAACTCCACGCCTCTTGCCAAGACCCTCGCATTTACTTCTCTTACAACCCCATCTATAAATATATTAAACAACCACGGTGACATCACACATCCTTGTCTAAGGCCTACTTTTACTGGGAAATAATCTCCCTCTTTCCTACATACTCTAACTTGAGCCTCACTATCCTCGTAAAAACTCTTCACTGCTTTCAGTAACCTACCTCCTACACCATACACCTGCAACATCTGCCACATTGCCCCCCTATCCACCCTGTCATACGCCTTTTCCAAATCCATAAATGCCACAAAATCCTCTTTAGCCTTATCTAAATACTGTTCACTTATATGTTTCACTGTAAACACCTGGTCCACACACCCCCTACCTTTCCTAAAGCCTCCTTGTTCATCTGCTATCCTATTCTCCGTCTTACTCTTAATTCTTTCAATAATAACTCTACCATACACTTTACCAGGTATACTCAACAGACTTATCCCCCTATAATTTTTGCACTCTCTTTTCTCCCCTTTGCCTTTATACAAAGGAACTATGCATGCTCTCTGCCAATCCCTAGGTACCTTACCCTCTTCCATACATTTATTAAATAATTGCACCAACCACTCCAAAACTATATCCCCACCTGCTTTTAACATTTCCATCTTTATCCCATCAATCCCGGCTGCCTTATCCCCTTTCATTTTACCTACTGCCTCACGAACTTCCCCCACACTCACAACTGGCTCTTCCTCACTCCTACAAGATGTTATTCCTCCTTGCCCTATACACGAAATCACAGCTTCCCTATCTTCATCAACATTTAACAATTCCTCAAAATATTCCCTCCATCTTCCCAATACCTCTAACTCTCCATTTAATAACTCTCCTCTCCTATTTTTAACTGACAAATCCATTTGTTCTCTAGGCTTCCTTAACTTGTTAATCTCACTCCAAAACTTTTTCTTATTTTCAACAAAATTTGTTGATAACATCTCACCCACTCTCTCATTTGCTCTCTTTTTACATTGCTTCACCACTCTCTTAACCTCTCTCTTTTTCTCCATATACTCTTCCCTCCTTGCATCACTTCTACTTTGTAAAAACTTCTCATATGCTAACTTTTTCTCCCTTACTACTCTCTTTACATCATCATTCCACCAATTGCTCCTCTTCCCTCCCGCACCCACTTTCCTGTAACCACAAACTTCTGCTGAACACTCTAACACTACATTTTTAACCTACCCCATACCTCTTCGACCCCATTGCCTATGCTCTCATTAGCCCATCTATCCTCCAATAGCTGTTTATATCTTACCCTAACTGCCTCCTCTTTTAGTTTATAAACCTTCGCCTCTCTCTTCCCTGATGCTTCTATTCTCCTTGTATCCCATCTACCTTTTACTCTCAGTGTAGCTACAACTAAAAAGCGATCTGATATATCTGTGGCCCCTCTATAAACATGTACATCCTGAAGTCTACTCAACAGTCTTTTATCTACCAATACATAATCCAACAAACTACTGTCATTTCGCCCTACATCATGTCTTGTATACTTATTTATCCTCTTTTTCTTAAAATATGTATTACCTATAACTAAACCCCTTTCTATACAAAGTTCAATCAAAGGGCTCCCATTATCATTTACATCTGGCACCCCAAACTTACCTACCACACCCTCTCTAAAAGTTTCTCCTACTTTAGCATTCAGGTCCCCTACCACAATTACTCTCTCACGAAGTTCCCAAAATCTCTCTCTCTCCTCTACATTCCTCTCTTCTCCAGTTGCATACACGCTTATTATGACCCACTTTTTGCATCCAACCTTTACTTTAATCCACATAATCCTTGAATTTACACATTCATATTATCTTTTCTCCTTCCATAACTGATCCTTCAACATTGTTGCCACCCCTTCCTTAGCTCTAACTCTCTCAGATACTCCAGATTTAATCCCATTTATTTCCCCTCACCGAAACTCCCCTACCCTCTTCAGCTTTGTTTCGCTTAGGGTCAGGACATCCAACTTCTTTTCATTCATAACATCAACAATCATCTGTTTCTTGTCATCCGCACTACATCCACGCACATTTAAGCATCTCAGTTTTATGAAGTTTTTCTTCTTCTTTTTTTTACTAAATGTCTACAGGAGAAGGGGTTACTAGCCCATTGCTCCCGGCATTTTAGTCGCCTCATACGACACGCATGGCTTACGGAGGAAAGATTCTTTTCCACTTCCCCATGGACAATAGGAGATATAAAGAAAAACAAGAGCTATTTAGAAAAAGGAGGAAAACCTAGATGTATGTATATATATATGCATGTGCGTGTCTGTGAAGTGTGACCAAAGTGTAAGCAGGAGTAGCAACATATCTCTGTTATCTAGCGTGTTTATGAGACAGAAAAAGACACCAGCAATCCTACCATCATTCAAAACAGTTACAGGTTTCTGTTTCACAGTCATCTGGCAGGACGGTAGTACTTCCCTGGGTGGTTGCTGTTTACCAACCTACTACTTTAATATATATATATATATATATATATATATATATATATATATATATATATATATATATATATATAAACACTGATCTCTGGCTGAAGGAGACTCGAACCTACGAACCATGGAACAAGGTACGCAGTGCATTACCATTCTCGCCACACTGGACCAATACCTTGGCGCCCAGCTTGCGCTAGACGTTTGATCCAAGACAGCCAGCTTTCAGGGTTTCAAGGTTCGTAGGTTCGAGTCTCCTTCAGCCAGTGATCAGTGTTTGTGTATATTTCGCCTGCTCTTGCGAATTCCTTGCATATATATATATATATATATATATATATATATATATATATATATATATATATATATATATATATATATATATATATATATATATATATATATATATATATATATATATATATATATCTGAGGGAAACGTAAGAATATTCTGAATTGTAACATTTACTCACTTCTGGCTGGACCGATATTGAATAAATGATGTTGAATGTGCTTCTTTTTTTTGTCACTCTACTTCGTGATGTAACTCTCTCTCTCTCTCTCTCTCTCTCTCTCTCTCTCTCTCTCTCATTATCATGTATGTAGCAGTGTCAGGCTTCATTATCCTCGTAAGTCAGTAAACAACAAGAGCACTACAGGAAGAATGGCTTGTACGTGAGAGTACTCCAGATATTTCCTGCGTTCTCAACTCCTTAATAATGTTGCTACAAGTACCGTTACTCTGTGTTACAAATGTTAGTCAGAACTTGGTCAGGCCAGAGGAATCTCCGTCCCTTCCACGAACCACCTACGCTGCTTCACAGTTCTCAACCTAAGCCGCCTGATATCACTGACCACTACTCGGTAGTATTTTATATATGATACGAAGAATCTGTCTCATGATATATTTAATTTTTGATGGTGTTAGACAGCTAGAATGTCCGAGTTGGTCATGTGACGGTGAACGATAAGGAAAAAAATCTCTTTTTCTCCGCACAAATAAAATATCGAATACTTGGCCACGTGGTAGCTCATCATGCTTGGCCGCGTGGCTGGCTCATCATGCTTGGCCGCGTGGTGGCTCATCATGCTTGGCCGCATGGCTGGCTCATCATGCTCGGCCGCGTGGCTCAGGACGCTCCTTGGTTCCGAGACGCACACAGCAGCGGGGTTTCCAGAGTATACGCCACAGCTTGGGAGTTGCCAGCTACAAATGTCTTGATTACTTTAATATACTCTAAAGAGTAAGTTTATTTAGGTGCAGTTACACGTAAATACAGTTACACAAATTATCATACATAGTAACATATACATAGTAACATGTGTAAATTATCTAGGATATATCAAAAAAGCCAGACTAAGTGACTTATATACTTTATCGTCTGTTCTGTATGGCTCATTGAGCGATGCTGAGAAAATACGATATAATGTATGGTACCTGACTTAAGGGTTTTGGTAATTATTATTAAAGCTTTAGAAGATAATTCTAATTAGTTTCTTTTTAATGTAGAACTTTAGGCGAAGGTTTGTTTAGGAAATTTATAAAAAATTAGGTACCTTTATAAAATAATCAGTGGTACCTCGAGTTACGAACTTAATTCGTTCCAGAAGACTGTTTGAGTGCTGATAAGCAATAATATAAATTAGTCCGTTTCAGACCCCCAAAAATACACTTACAAAAGCACTTACAAAAATACACTTACAAAAGCACTTACAAAAATACACTTACAAAAGCACTTACAAAAATGCACTTACATAATTGTTCGAGTTGGGAGGTGTTCGTAACTCGAGGTACGACTGTGTTTGAATGAAATCTTCCATATAATATGCATTTTTGTGAAAGGATAAACTTATATTTAAGCCAGATTGCCTAAAAGAGCTCAAATCTCATCTAAAAGCTGTAGATAAAGCTTGGTCAATATTCATAAGGTTAGGATGTGCCTTTTTTAGGATAGTTAATTTGGTTTAAAGCCTATCGACTATTACCATTAAGGCTGCATGCTTAACCAGTCTAAAATACTTTAATTCCGGGAACAAATTCTGGATTCAAATCTCAGCTTAGAAATACAGGAAGACATACACCTCTCGGTGTATACTGTAAATAGTTCGTAATTGAAAGGATTGATGATTGATTGGTTAATTTGGTTTAAATTCTATCGACTACACTGTGATCATTTAGGCTGCATCTAACCTCATCACTAGTCGTGGCGCTATGACACATATAGGTTTAGCGCTTCTTTCTGATTATAATAATAATTCATCAGTAGTCAAGAATATTTTTTACAATTAATCAAATAGAAGTTAAATATTACTGAGTGTAGATACATTTCTTGATGTAGTCTATCGTGTGTTGTAGTTGATGTAATCTATCGTGTGTTGTAGTTGATGTAGTCTATCGTGCGTTGTAGTTGATGTAGTCTATCGTGTGTTGTAGTTGATGTAGTCTATCGTGCGTTGTAGTTGATGTAGTCTATCGTGTGTTGTAGTTGATGTAGTCTATCGTGCGTTGTAGTTGATGTAGTCTATCGTGTGTTGTAGTTAATGTAGTCTATCGTGTGTTGTAGTTGATGTAGTCTATCGTGCGTTGTAGTTGATGTAGTCTATCGTGCGTCGTAATTGAAGTAGTCTATCGTGTGTTGTAGTTGATGTAGTCTATCGTGTGTTGTAGTTAATGTAGTCTATCGTGTGTTGTAGTTGATGTAGTCTATCGTGTGTTGTAGTTGATGTAGTCTATCGTGTGTTGTAGTTGATGTAGTCTATCGTGTGTTGTAGTTAATGTAGTCTGTGTGTTGTAGTTGATGTAGTCTATCGTGTGTTGTAGTTAATGTAGTCTGTGTGTTGTAGTTGATGTAGTCTATCGTGCGTTGTAGTTGATGTAGTCTATCGTGTGTTGTAGTTGATGTAGTCTATCGTGTGTTGTAGTTGATGTAGTCTATCGTGTGTTGTAGTTGATGTAGTCTATCGTGTGTTGTAGTTGATGTAGTCTATCGTGCGTTGTAGTTGATGTAGTCTATCGTGTGTTGTAGTTGATGTAGTCTATCGTGCGTTGTAGTTGATGTAGTCTATCGTGTGTTGTAGTTGATGTAGTCTATCGTGTGTTGTAGTTGATGTAGTCTATCGTGTGTTGTAGTTGATGTAGTCTATCGTGTGTTGTAGTTAATGTAGTCTGTGTGTTGTAGTTGATGTAGTCTATCGTGTGTTGTAGTTAATGTAGTCTGTGTGTTGTAGTTGATGTAGTCTATCGTGCGTTGTAGTTGATGTAGTCTATCGTGCGTCGTAATTGAAGTAGTCTATCGTGTGTTGTAGTTGATGTAGTCTATCGTGTGTTGTAGTTAATGTAGTCTATCGTGTGTTGTAGTTGATGTAGTCTATCGTGCGTTGTAGTTGATGTAATCTATCGTGTGTTGTAGTTGATGTAGTCTATCGAGTGTTGTAGTTGATGTAGTCTATCGTGTGTTGTAGTTGATGTAGTCTATCGTGTGTTGTAGTTGATGTAGTCTATCGTGTGTTGTAGTTGATGTAGTCTATCGTGTGTTGTAGTTGATGTAGTCTCTATCTGTAGTCTCTACCTGTTGTCACATCATCATTAATTCTTGTACCTGCTTACCTACTTACCCAAATACCTGCTTACCTACTTACCCTTCATACCTGCTTTCCCTCATACCTGCTTACCTATCGTGTGTTGTAGTTGATGTAGTCTATCGTGTGTTGTAGTTGATGTATTCTATCCACTGTGTCAGGAACACCAGCCTGAGTGTCAGAAACACCAGTCTGAGTGTCAGGATCACCAGTCTGTCAGAAACGCCAGTCTGAGTGTCAGAAACACCACCAGATTATCAGGAAGGTGAGTGTGCAATGTCGAGTTTGATCTGGTTCTCACCTGCTGACCAACCTGTTGTCATACCATCATAAATTCTTATACCTGCTTACCTACTTACCCATATACCTGCTTACCTACTTACCCTTCATACCTGCTTACCTACTTACCCTTCATACCTGCTTACCCTCATACCTGTTTACCTACTTATCCATATACCTGCTCACCTACTTACCCTTCATACCTGCTTCCTCTCATACCTGCTAACCCTCATACCTGCTTACCTACTTACCCACATATCCGCTTACCTAAGTACCCTCATACCTTCTTACCTACATAACGCTTAGTTCCTACCCTCATACATTCTTACCTACATAACGTTTAGTTCCTACCCTCACACTTACCTACTTACCTTTCATACCAACTTACCCTCATACCTGCTAACCCTCATACCTGCTTACCTACTTACCCACATACCCGCTTACCTAAGTACCCTCATACCTTCTTACCTACATAACGTTTAGTTCCTACCCTCACACGTAGCTAAACATCTAAAGCTTAACTTAGTTTAACGAGGCGTCTCCTAATTGACTCAAACATTTAATTTCTTATTCTCGTTATTCTCAGTACAAAAATCATTTCTGACTTCGCTGTTTAAGAAACATTTGCAATGTTTTTATGGAGGTAATAGTTTTGCCTGTATATTAAACGTGTTAATTTGATTTTCTTGCTAAATTTCGGTAAAAATTTGAGAGGTAAAAGGGAAATGTTTTATCTATGTTTTAAGTTATTCTTATCTCGTGTATATCTGTAATGAAACAGTTAATGTTGTGGGTGGCATCCTGGGTGGGTTGGTGTCTGTATGGTTTAGATAAACCTGGGCTGGTTACTGAAGTTATGTGGGTTAATAATTCCTTTCGTCTAAATTCAATATCCTAGAGATATCCTGCGTTACAAATTAAAATACATGAGATAAAGATTACGATATTCATCTGTAATATTTTTCTCCAGAGAAGAAAATATTTTGGGGAGGTGTGAGTTGTGGCTACCTTGCTTGTCCTGCTGGACCAGCCTGCATTCCTCGCCGTCACGAGGCCATCCTGCGCTGCAGGGCATGGGATGGCCTGGCTTCACGAGGCCATCCTGCGCTGCAGGGCGCTGGATGGCCTGGCTTCCCGGTGGAATCTCAAATTGTCCCAAGCCAGGTTGCAACATAACCACTTGTCTTCGCCTCCTCTCAGAGGTGGGTAATGTTTTTTTTCTGCTTCCTCGTTGATGGTACCCAGCACAAGCTGCCGCCCGGGCCAGTATTGACCTGTCCCAGAACTGGTGTTCAGCTGTAAATTGTGGAGTAAGAGAAGATGGGAGGGTTAAATATACAAGAGAGAGAGAGAGAGAGAGAGAGAGAGAGAGAGAGAGAGAGAGAGAGAGAGAGAGAGAGAGAGAGAGAGAGAGAGAGAGAGAGAGAGAGAGAGAGAGAGAGAGAGAGAGAGAGAGAGAGAGAGAGAGATACACAAGCTATTTTTACGACACTTAAGATCCCAAAAGAACGAGATAAAAAGTCCACACGCACAACCTGGCTATGGGAAAGAGGTAATTGGCCAGCCCTTTGCTCTGAGCTCGCCACCACCGATTGGAATGCTCTTCTCCAAGGGGATGTTGACAACCAAGTGAAAGCCTTCACTGGACACATCCTTAATCTACAACAAGAACACATTCCTCACCGGCAATATGTGACGAAGCCTACAGATCAGCCTGGGTTTGGCTTTCGTTGTAGAGAGGCTGCTACTGCTAAGTACAAGGCATGGCGAAGGTATAAGAGACATCCTACCACCTATAACAGGAACTTGCACAGGCAAGCCTGTAAGCATATGAGTGACGTTCAAAAATGGGTCATCGCTAAATGGGAGATGGACACAAAAAGAAAGCTAGCATCAGGTAGGGTAGGCTCCAAAACCTGGTGGTCCCTGGTCAAGGACAGACAAGGTTATTTGCCTGATGAACTCATTCCACCTCTAAATCGACAGGATGGGACCACCTCTACTAGTTTCCAAGGGAAAGCGGACCTCTTTGCCGAACACTTTACTACCAAAATGCAAGTTCCTAATCCAGCAAGGGACCCTACTTGGCTAGCTGCAAGAACTGTGTCAAAACTGTCAGTGGTGACAATAAGGCAGGAAGAGGTGCATTTCCTTCTTAAATCGCTTGACCAAGAAAAGGCTGTGGCCAAGACAAGTTGAGCCCAAGATTGCTGAGAAGATGTGGAGACCAGCTAGCAGCTCCTCTAACTCTCATCTTTCAACACTGCCTAATACAGTGTAAATGGCCTTCTCTGTGGAAAGAGGCAAATGTAGTCCCTGTTCACAAAAAGAAGAGCAGAGCAGAAATCAGCAACTACAGACCAGTGTCACTCCTGTTAATCACTGGCAAGCTTCTTGAGACAATAATCTCAAGACAAATGACAGAGTTTTTTGACTACCACTCACTACTCTGTAACCGTCAATATAGCTTCAGGAAAGGTTACTCTGCTGCTGATCTGTTGCTAAACCTCTCCACTAAGTGGCACCAGTCACTGGATGAATCCAAAGTCAGCTGTGTGGTAGCACTGGACATTGCTGGTGCTTTCGACCGGGTGTGGCACCAGGGCCTCTTAGCAAAACTGCAAGCTCTGGGAACTGCAGGATCTATGCTAAGTCTCCTCAGTGATTACCTTCATGGTAGATCTCTAAGTGTAGTTCTCAATGGAACAGAATCAGCGAGACATCTTATTGGGGCAAGTGTTCCACAAGGAAGCGTTCTGGGGCCATTGTTATGGAATGTCTACTTCAATGACCTTTATTTCATCCCAGAATCCCATGCATATGCAGACGACTGTACACTGGCACTCACTTTTCCAAGAGAAGAAATGCCAGCTGTTCTAAGCTACATCAATCACCAGCTGAGAGCTATATCAGCTTGGGGAAATAGATGGCAAGTAACATTTGCACCTGAGAAAACACAAATGATGATAGTCTCTAGGCACCATGATGGTAATGCTGGTGCAGTAGTAAGGATGAATGGGAGGGTGTTGGCACCTGGGGAAGAAGTTGATATCCTTGGGGTGAAATTTGACTCCGAACTGACCATAAAAAATCACGTTGTAAATCTTGCAAACAAGGCACAAGTACGCTCACACCTTGAGTATGCTCCCCTTTCTTGATTTGCCTGCACCCCCATCTCATCTGCGACTACTTGACAGAGTAGAGAACAGAGCAAAACGTCTCATCTCTTGCCTGGACCAATTCTGTATGGATCTGTCATTTCAGCAGAGCCTTCAACACAGGAGGGATGTGGGGGCCTTACTGTTATGTACAAGGTCAATATTGTCAAAGTACCACACTTGGATCCACTTCGAGGACAGCGTGAAACAAGCTTTTATGCCACAAGACGGGCAGAAAGCAGCAAATTCACTCTGGCTGTAACCTTCTCCTGAACATCACTTCATCTGAGATCATATATCCCCAGGATGACTCGAGTCTGGAACACATTCGTACAGCATTATGATGTCAACGAGATAAAGTCAGTTAACCGAATGAAAATGCTGGCCCACAGATGGCTCCAACTTCATCCTGTTCCTTACTTGTACGTTTCATAACAATAAAAATGCTTTCAAATGAGCTGATGTAGGTAACAACTCTTAGCTTGCCATTAAAGTTAGGAATCCTTAACCTGTAAATAGCTTGTCAATAAAACTATGGATCCTTAACCTTGCCAAACCCTGTGTAAAAAAAAAAAAGAAAAAAAAGAAGAGATTGGTAGTTGGTTCCCACTTCGCTCCTCTGGGAGTAAGTGCTCCGTCATGCTCCTCCAATCTTGTTCTGTGGTTACCCTTTTTTCGTGTTTTATGCTCCACTTCAGCTTTGGTATTTTTTTATCCTTGTGTGTCCAGTCTCATTGCAGACTGTTTATGTTGTATGTCTCACTGTTAGTAGTGACTGTTTATGTTGTATATCTCACTGTTAGTAGTGACTGTTAATGTTGTATATCTCACTGTTAGTAGTGACTGTTTATGTTGTATATCTCACTGTTAGTAGTGACTGTTTATGTTGTATATCTCACTGTTAGTAGTGACTGTTTATGTTGTATATCTCACTGTTAGTAGTGACTGTTTATGTTGTATGTCTCACTGTTAGTAGTGACTGTTTATGTTGTATATCTCGCTGTTAGTAGTGACTGTTTATGTTGTATATCTCACTGTTAGTAGTGACTGTTTATGTTGTATGTCTCACTGTTAGTAGTGACTGTTTATGTTGTATATCTCACTGTTAGTAGTGACTGTTTATGTTGTATATCTCACTGTTAGTAGTGACTGTTTATGTTGTATATCTCACTGTTAGTAGTGACTGTTTATGTTGTATATCTCACTGTTAGTAGTGACTGTTTATGTTGTATATCTCACTGTTAGTAGTGACTGTTTATGTTGTATATCTCACTGTTAGTAGTGACTGTTTATGTTGTATGTCTCACTGTTAGTAGTGACTGTTTATGTTGTATATCTCACTGTTAGTAGTGACTGTTTATGTTGTATGTCTCACTGTTAGTAGTGACTGTTTATGTTGTATATCTCACTGTTAGTAGTGACTGTTTATGTTGTATATCTCACTGTTAGTAGTGACTGTTTATGTTGTATATCTCACTGTTAGTAGTGACTGTTTATGTTGTATATCTCACTGTTAGTAGTGACTGTTTATGTTGTATATCTCACTGTTAGTAGTGACTGTTTATGTTGTATGTCTCACTGTTAGTAGTGACTGTTTATGTTGTATATCTCACTGTTAGTAGTGACTGTTTATGTTGTATATCTCACTGTTAGTAGTGACTGTTTATGTTGTATATCTCACTGTTAGTAGTGACTGTTTATGTTGTATATCTCACTGTTGGTAGTGACTGTTTATTTACAACAATCTACTTCACTGCTTCCTATTTCAATATCTGTTTCTGTCATGTTTTTATTATGCCTGTAAAGATATCCTACCCATCCTCTTCCCATTTCAACATTGTAATTCACGTTACTTCCATCAATTAAGACTACATTGTCGAGTTAGGTTATGAACAAAGCTTATGTGACAAGGAATTAAAAACTTCAGTGTTATTTATGTTAACTCTCAACAAAGCACTTCAGTTCCCATCTTCTAAAAGTCATTCCACTTTTTCCCTTAGCCTTCTTAACTCTTCGCTCATTATCCAGTCATATATCTATGTCTCCTCTGGAATCAAACTGTTTTTTCCCTCTCCCTATCATTCCTATATTCTAAACATTATTTTCAAAGTTTTAGTGTGTCCATCTTTCCTGCCACATTGCAACATTCTTGTCACTCAGTGCTACACTTGCTTACTCATTCAGTCTTTGTTGCTCGTCTCTGTTTTATTCTCTTTCCTTCGTTACCAATTTATCTGTTTACGTCTTCGCTTACCTGACTGCCTCCTGGCGATGTTTTTACACACGAATACTGATTGGCTTTAAATGAGTGTATTAATTACCTAACAAAACCCTGGGTGTGTTTTTTTGTGTGTGTGTGAAGACTGGGTTCTTTAAAAGATTCTTTAAAAAACAAGAATAAAACTTTTCAAACTCATCAGAAACTTAAATTCAGTTGGGGAGAAAGATAAGAAAGTCTTCACAAAAAAAAAAATAAAAGGCCTGTGTGTGCATCTCCCGAGATAATGTTACCTGGTTATACGAAGCCTTTTACATTATAGGTTGCAACTCAGGACTGTTTGTAAACAATAATTATGTCAGTAATATAATAAATGGCTTTGAAAACCACTCTAATGTGAATACTAATGCTAACACTTATGCGCTGTTGTCTTGGTTACAGATTACTGCTAACCAGAACTCCCAAATTATTTTCGAAATCAGTAGTATTATGATCTACATTATTTAGGTTATATGTGGCATGGTTATTTTCCTATCCAATATTTAGACCTTTGCATTTGTCTATGTTAAACTGCATCTGCCACTTCTCCGACCACTGCATCAGTCTATTCAAATCTTCCTGGAGTGCTCTAATGTCATCGTTAGAATGAATTCGTCGGCCTATTTTGGTGTCATCGGCAAACTTGCTTATGTCGCTATTTATTCCCTCATCAGCGTCCTTTATGTAAATCCTCAATAGCCTCTGATGTCTGACTATCAAAAGCCTTACTGAAGTCCATATACACAATATCATATTCATTACCATGGTCTACCTCCTCAAATATCTTAGTGAAAAAAGTTAGTAAATTCGTAAGACAGAAACGCCCCTTTGTAAAACCGTGTTGAGATTCATTAATCAATTTATGCCTATCAAGATGGTTACGAATTACCTCGGCAATTATTGATTCCATAATTTTTCCTACTGTGGAGGTAATGCTTATTGGTCTATAGCTCGAAGTTAGGGACCTGTCACCTGCTTTGTAAATAGGTATTACATTTGCCATTTTCCACTCATCAGGCACTATGCCAGTTTGTAGTGATATGTTGAAAGGATTAGCCAAATTTTACTAAGTTCCTCTTCACATTCCTTTAAAACCCTTGTAAACAATTCTCCAGGGCCTGGGGATTAGTTAGGTTTTAATTTCTATATTTGTCTGAGGACCCTCATCGTGCATAGTTTATTATACATAATTTAATATCTCTGGAATTTTCCTAGTATCTTCCTGAGTAAAAACTGAGAGAAAGTAAGTGTTAAAAATTTCACACATATCATTTTCACTGTCAGTGATGTGACCTGAGTTACTTTTGAGTGAGCCTATCTTGTCCCTAATCTTACTACTATATACCCGAGAGAAACCTTTTGGGTTAGTCTTCGAATCCCTTGCGACTTTAGCCTCATAATCTCTTTTTGATTTTCTTGTTCCCTTTTTTATTTCTCTCTTTAAATTAATATGTTAATTTCTTAGATGCCCATCCTCTCTTTTAATATATGCCTATACATGCCTTTCTTTTGACCAGTAAGATGCTTTAATCTATTGTTTATCCATTTTTCATAATTTTTGTTTGAACTAATTTCCCTACTTGGAACATGAGTTGTCTGGGCAGCTAGAACTATGCTCTGAAAAATGCCATATTGGCAACCACCACCACCTACCTGACCAATAGTCACGTCATTCCAATTTAGCCCACCCAGGTAATTTGTCAGTCCCATGAAATCGACCAAGCGGAAGTCAGGGACTTAATTGCAGTTATTTTGGTAATTCCATGATATATTGAAACTAAGTGATTTGTGATTACTTTCCCCAGGCTCATCATTAACCTCAAGATTATTAATTGGTGATTCTTTGTTAGCAGGAACCAAGTGAAACAAGTTGTTTTCTTTAGTTGGTTCTGTCACAAGCTGTTTTAAAAAGCAATCCTGTATCGTATCACGATAGTCACTGGACTCAAGATTTCCTGTCACATTGTTCAAATCAATCTGTCTTATGTTAAAATCTCCTATTAATACGACATTTTCATATCTAGATGCCTTATGAATTTCGTCCCAGAACAGCTTAATGAACTCCCTATCAAGGTTTGGGGGCCTATAAATCATACCCAAAATTAACTGGTCACAACCCTCGAGAAACTGTAGTATAACAGATTCTGTGTCCGATGTTTCTAATTTTATATCATGTCTAACACAACAATTTAAATTATCTCTGGCAAACATCGCCACTCCACCACCCTTCCTGTTGATTCTATCAGTATGGAATAGTTTATAGCCTTGTATGTGGCATTCAGAAGGCCACATACAAGGACACGGAGAAAGCCATAGAGATGTTTGTGTCTGGTGTCATGCCTGTGGGTTCTGTCACAACTATCAGAAAGCGATTTAGGTCAAGGTTAATATTGGAATTTAAGGTCCTGTAGATGTAGATTGCACAGTAGTAAGTGTGGATGTTCTGAACAAGTAGTAAGTTTAGATCTATGAAGAGTGGAAGGGGTGGGGGGTGTTGCCAGGGATGGGATTTAATGATTATTCTTACTGCGGCTTTTTGTTGGGTTATTATTGGCTTTAGGTGTGTTGCTGCAGTTGAACCCCAAGCACAGATAGCATAGGTGAGGTATGGATATATAAGTGAAAGGTATAGTGTGAGAAGGGAAAGAGAGACAGAGAAGACAAAAGGAAGATATTTTTCTGCTCTTGACTCTCGCCCAGGCAGGTCATAGCAGCTCTCCTTACTTGCACAGTATCCCTACGATCCCCGTTGGGGAGGGGAACCTCTACCATCTCCACGATGTCACATCGTGTGAGAATTAAGCCCAAGTCTGCTGTCGTCGATGACGCCACGAAGCTTGAGCTTGCAGCTTCTCTCAACACTTGTCTTCACGCAAAGTTCTCCAAGATCACGTCACTTTTCTCGATGATGCTGAAGCTGACAAAGTGCTTACACCTACTGCCATGAAGACCTTAGAAGACCGCGGCTTTACCATCTCCACGTCACCATACATGCTTGCAAAACGTTCAGTGTTTATGAAACGTCTTGACAGGCTGATCACGAACATGTCCATCCAGGAAATTAAGTCATCACTTGAAGACCTCAACACCTGGGCCAAGATTGACTCTGTTGTGAAGATCCCCAACGATTCCTCAATGCTCAAGGTCACATTGCTGGACGTTACCATGGCGACCAGAGCACTGTCTGATGGCCTGGCCATCTCTTACTACTACATCCACCCTCGACAGATTGAACCCGAACGCTTCACGTACATAACACCTTGCTGGACATGTTACTCGTACAGTCACTCTACTGCCGACTGCCACGTGAAGAATAAGAAGATATGTTCCACCTGTGGGTCTGCAGGACACGATTTTCGTTCATGCACTTCCACTGCTGCTCCCACTTGCATCAATTGTAAGAGTGATCACCATACACTTGCAGCCAAATGTCCAAGAAAATGTCTAAGAAACTGAAGGAAGAAACAAAGAAGTCATCTGGAACCTCTCCTACTTACGCTGCAATTGCCAAGATTCAATCTACAACATCCAAGATTCTACAAGCCACTCAACAGTCGTCTCCACCACCTCTCACTACCCAGCCTCCACCTGATGATATCTCTACCAAATTCTATTACTGCATGATGTTTGCCCACATGCAAAATGCTGCAAAACCTGGCTCTTTCAACACGACTATCAATAAACTTCTTGCACTCAACAACATGCCATCATTTAACTTCCCTGCAAGTCCACCATCAGCTGAAATTTTGAAAATAATCCCGAAGATCGTCAGTTTTGAAGCGCCAGATGACTTGAAGGAATTAATAATTGACAACGACGACGCATCCTCTTTTGAATCCTCCAATCAACATTCACCTGATAACATCCAAGACAGCACCACGCCTCCTATTCGTCGATTGGCTCGTCGTGGCGGCGCAAATATCATTCCTTCGCCTCCACTCACCACTACTCAAATGGACCAATCAGAAGCCACGATTCCACCACAGTCTTCTATACACTCTGTAGCGGAGACACCAACATTGAATGAACCTTCAGTGCTGCAACCACCAACAAAAACCTCACCAGTCATCACTCGACGTATTAATACAGAAGACCAACACCGAGATCAATACCTGCACTGGAAAGACATAACTTTTTATACGACTCCTGACCAAGAACCCACCATGAATGTCGACACTTTGTACGAGAAATTACACGACAGAACAGTCAAGTTTACAAATCGTAAAGGAACCCATTGCTCCTTCACAGCACTAAAGATGACCTTTGACCAGTTACAATCCGACCCAGCATTTCGACCCAAGATTACAAGACTACTCATCGTTTCCTCCCAACAACTGCACAACATAAGGAATGCCTCCAACACTGAAGAAATGATGTAACTCCTGACTCACACTTTAACGACACCTGACCAATCAAGAAGCTAGCCTCCCTTGACCACGCCTCCAGCTTCTGCCAGCCTCCAATCAACATCAAGAATGCAAGATGCAGATAGCTTGCCAGCCGGACGACTGAGTGTTCTCCTGTTTTTTGTGTTGCTGTTTCCCTCTGCTTCCAAGGCTTAGCTGTTGGGTCTAGTCCTGACTCTTCTCTCTTCGACTCAAGACATTCCTCTCACCGTCTATTCCTCGCACTGTCCCCACTTGCCCCTCGCCCCTCGTGGGTCCTTACCTGCGAGTCCTATGATGATGATGATGATGAGAAGGGCAGTTTGTGGCACGTAGTATCGTATCTTGGAGAGGATCCCAACCGTTTTGGATACTTTTCTTGTTATGTGTTGGATATGGGTGCTGAAATTTAGGTTGTTGTCGAGGTATAGGCCAAGGAATTTGCCCTCATTATGTCTGGCAATTAGAGTGTTGTCATTCTTAATGTTAAGTTGCGCAACACCTGCTCTGCTACCAAACATAATATAGTAGGTTTTGCCAGTGTTTAGTGTAAGTTTATTGGCTGTCATCTAAGTCGATGTTTTGAGCAGCTCCTCGTTAACAATGGTGTTGAGGGTGGTAAGATTAGGGTGGGAGATGACATAAGTCGTGTCATCAGCAAAGAGAATGGGTTTCAGGTGTTGGGATATGTTTGGAAGGTCATTGATGTAAATGAGGAAGAGCAGGGGTCCAAGGACACTTCCCTGCGGAACTCCAGTATCAAGTGGCCGTACTGATGAGGCTGTGTCTTTAATGGGGACATACTGATACCTATTAGAAAGGTAGGATTTGAAATATGCAAGCACATGACTTCTTATACCATAGTGGTCAAGTTTGTGGAGTAGGATGCCGAGGTCAACTGTGTCAAACGCTTTTCTTAAGTCAATAAAAATTCCTAGCAGATATTCCTTATGTTCCAATGCTGTGTAAAGCAGATCTAGCATTTTTATAATTGCATCATTAGTGCTTTTATTTTTTCCTAAATCCAAATTGGCAGGGGTTGAGTATGTTTTGTGACGTTATAAATGAATATAGTCTCCTGTGCACAAGTTTCTCGAAGATTTTGGATAGCAATGGTAAGTTTGATATTGGCTTATAGTTGTTTACATCTGTAGGGTCACCACCTTTATGTATTGGTGTAACCCTTGCTGTCTTGAGTAGTGTCGGGAAAGTGCTAGTTTCTAGTTACTTGTTAAAAAGTAATGTAGTAGCATGCGAAAGGACATGGGCCGCTCGCTTGTACAATAATGGTGGGACGTGAGACAGATTCCCCGAGTTATTTTTAAGTGACTTTATGATCGCGGTGACTTCCGTGGGCTCAGTTGGTACAAGACAGAAGGAATTAGGGAAAGTACCATCTAGGTAATCCCCGGCGTGGGCGTTGGTACGTGGGATTTTACTGGCGAGATCAGATCCTATGTTTGAGAAAAAGTCGTTTATCTTGTTAGCTGTGTCAGTGTGATGTAGTGGTGTTTCATGAGGTTTAGTTAGGACAATATTCTTGTTTTTTTTTTCAGTTTGTGGGTTCCCAGAATCTGGGAAAGTGTTTTCCAGGTCTTTTTTATATCTCCTCTTGTGTCTGTGAATCTGCTGGAGTAGTACAGTTGTTTGGCTTTCTTTTTTACTTTGGAGAGAACTGTTGAATATTGTTTAAGAATATCTTTGTGTATTAAGCCCTGTCTATATTGCTTTTCATATTGGTGTTTCTTGTCAATGGATTTCAGAATGCTGTTGGTTAGCCATGGGCAACCAAGCCGTTTATTCATGATCTGTTTCGTTTTTATGGGACAATGTTTGTTGTATAGTCTAAGTATTTTGTTAAGAAAAATGTCTGTCCAATCGTCAATACCATTGGCATTGGAGAATTCTGTAGGCCAGTCAACAGTCTCTAGGTCAGCTGTGAAATTCCTTATTGAGGCCTCGTCATGGAGTCTAAACGAAACTTTGTTATATTCAAGTGGTGGTTTACTAATGTTTGTCAGGAGGAAGGTAGGGTAGTGGTCTGTAGTGCTATCTGTGATTATCCCTGATTTAAGGGGGGCTAGTATATTGGTCCATATGTGGTCTATTATGGTTGTACTTGTCTCAGTGAGCCTGGTTGGTTTAGTTATTGTTGGTATGAGAAGTGTGTTGTTCATATTGTTGATGAAGTCAGTTACAGGCTGATCATCTGTTTTATAGCAATGATATCTATATTACCTGCACATACCTGGAGTATACCTGGAGAGGGCTTCAGGGGTGAACGCCCCCTAGCCCGGTCTCAGACTAAGCCTCGTGGTGGATCAGGGTCTGATCAACTAGGCTGTTACTGCTGGCCAAATGCAAACTAATGTAGAAACCACAGCCCGATTGGTCAGGTACTGACTTTAGGTGCCTGTCCAGTGCCTTCTTGAAGACAGCCAGAGGTCTATTGGTAATCCCCTTTATGTATGCTGGGAGGCAGTTGAATAGTCTTGGGCCCCTGACATTTATTGTGTAGTCTCTCAGTGTACTCGTGGCGCCCCTGCTTTTCATTGGGGAAATGTTGCATCTCTTGGTGAGTCTTTTGCTTGCAAAGGGAGTGATTTTCGTGTGCAAGTTTGCTACCAATCTCTCTGGGGTTTTCCAAGTGTATATCAGCATGTATCTTTCTCGCCTGCATTTCAGGGAATACAAACAAGGTACTTCTACTGTTCTCAGTAATTTAGGTGCTTTATCGTACTTATGTGTGCCTTAAAAATTCTCTGTACACTCTACAGGTCAGCAATTTTCCCTGCCTTGAAGGGAGTAGTTAGTGTACAGCAGTATTCCAGCCTAGAGAACAAGGGATTTCAAGAGAATCATCATGGGCTTGGCATCCCTAGTTTTGAAGGTTTTCATTATTTATCCTATCAATACATGCAGTCTATCCACCTCTCTCTCTCGTGTCTTACTTCTGTCACCTTGTCATAAAACTCCAGTAGGTTTGTGACACAAAATTTTCCTTTCCTGAAACCGTGCTGGTTGTTGTTTATAAGCTTGTGTCTTTCTAGGTGCTCCACCACTCTCCTCCTGATGATCTTCTCCCTGACTTTGCATACTGTACACGCCAGTGACACTGGACTGTAGTTTAATGCCTCGTGTCTGTCTCCTTTCTTAAAATTTTGTACTACATTTGCTAACTTCCATACCTCAGGTAGTTGCCCAGTTTCAGTGGATCTGTTAAAGATTTTTGTTAGTGGCACACACAGCATCTCTGCTCCCTCTCTAAGGACCCACAGAGAGATGCTGTCTAGTCCCACTGCCTTTGAGGTATCAAGTTTACATAGCAGCTTCTTCACCTCCTCCTCGGTTGTGTGTATTTCATCCAGCACTTGTTGGTGTACCTCCCTATTCTGAATTTCTGGAGTCTTTCCTGTCTCCACTGTAAATACTTCTTTAAATCTCATGTTGAGCTCCTCACATACCTCTTTGTCGTTTCTTGTGAGCTCCCCACCTTCCTTCCTCAACAAGATTACCTGGTCCTTGACTGTTGTTTTCCTCCTGATGTGGCTGTACAACAGCTACGGGTCAGCCTTGACTTTTGATGTTATGTCGTTTTCATATTGTCGCTGAGCCTCCCTTCTTATCTGTGTATATTCGTTTCTGGCTCTTCGGCTAATCTCTTTATTTTCCTGGGTTCTTTGTCATCTGTTCTTTTTCCATTCTCTAGTGCACTTAGTTTTTGCCTCCCTACTCCATTGGGTGAACCAAGGACTCATTCTGGTCTTCCTGTTATTTCTGTTTCCCTTGGGAACAAACCTCTCTTCTGCCTCCTTGCATATTGTTGTCACATAGTCCATCATTTCTTTTACTTGTTTTCCTGCAAATTTTCTCTCCCATTGAACGTCTTGTAGGAAGTTCCTCATGCGTGTGTAGTCCCCCCTTTTGTAGTTTGTTTTTTCCCGTCCTGTTCCAGCTAATCTCTCCGCTTGTAGGTCAACTATGTAATCAAAGCACAGAACCACATGATTACTAGCCCCAAGGGGCCTTTTCGTATGCGATATCCTCGATGTTCGAATTGCTCAAGGAGAATACTAGGTCCAGTCTTGCTGGGTCAGTCTCACCTCTCTCTCTCTGGTAGTGTCTCTAACATGTTGATGCATGAGGTTTTCCAGTACCTCATCCATCATCTTGGCTCTCCATGTGTGTGTGTGTGTGTGTGTGTGTGTGTGTGTACTCACCTATTTGTGGTTGCAGGGGTCGTGTGTGTGTGTGTGTGTGTGTGTGTGTGTGTGTGTGTGTGTGTGTGTGTGTGTGTGTGTGTGTGTGTGTGTGTGTGTGTGTGTCTGTGTGTGTGTGTGTGTGTCTGTGTGTGTGTGTGTGTGTGTGTGTGTGTGTGTGTGTGTGTGTGTGTGTGTGTGTGTGTGTGTGTATGTGTGTGTGTGTGTGTGTGTGTGTGTGTGTGTGTGTGTGTGTGTGTGTGTTTGTCTGTGTGTGTGTGTGTGTCTGTGTGTGTGTGTGTGTGTGTGTGTGTGTGTGTGTGTGTGTGTGTGTGTGTGTGTGTGTGTGTATGTGTGTGTGTGTGTGTGTGTGTGTGTGTGTGTGTGTGTGTACTCACCTAGTTGTACTCACCTAGTTGAGGTTGCGGGGGTCGAGTCCGAGCTCCTGGCCCCGCCTCTTCACTGATCGCTACTAGGTCACTCTCCCCGAGCCGTGAGCTTTATCATACCTCTGCTTAAAGCTATGTATGGATCCTGCCTCCACTACATCGCTTCCCAAACTATTCCACTTACTGACTACTCTGTGGCTGAAGAAATACTTCCTAACATCCCTGTGATTCATCTGTGTCTTTAGCTTCCAACTGTGTCCCCTTGTTACTGTGTCCAATCTCTGGAACATCCTGTCTTTGTCCACCTTGTCAATTCCCCTCAGTATTTTGTATGTCGTTATCATGTCCCCCCTATCTCTCCTGTCCTCCAGTGTCGTCAGGTTGATTTCCCTTAACCTCTCCTCGTAGGACATACCTCTTAGCTCTGGGACTAGTCTTGTTGCAAACCTTTGCCCTTTCTCTAGTTTCTTTACGTGCTTGGCTAGGTGTGGGTTCCAAACTGGTGCCGCATACTCCAATATGGGCCTAACGTATACGGTGTACAGGGTCCTGAACGATTCCTTATTAAGATGTCGGAATGCTGTTCTGAGGTTTGCTAGGCGCCCATATGCTGCAGCAGTTATTTGGTTGATGTGCGCTTCAGGAGATGTGCCTGGTGTTATACTCACCCCAAGATCTTTTTCCTTGAGTGAGGTTTGTAGTCTCTGACCCCCTAGACTGTACTCCGTCTGCGGCCTTCTTTGCCCTTCCCCAATCTTCATGACTTTGCACTTGGTGGGATTGAACTCCAGGAGCCAATTGCTGGACCAGGTCTGCAGCCTGTCCAGATCCCTTTGTAGTTCTGCCTGGTCTTCGATCGAGTGTATTCTTCTCATCAACTTCACGTCATCTGCAAACAGGGACACCTCAGAGTCTATTCCTTCCGTCATGTCGTTCACAAATACCAGAAACAGCACTGGTCCTAGGACTGACCCCTGCGGGACCCCGCTGGTCACAGGTGCCCACTCTGACACCTCGCCACGTACCATGACTCGCTGCTGTCTTCCTGACAAGTATTCCCTGATCCATTGTAGTGCCTTCCCTGTTATCCCTGCTTGGTCCTCCAGTTTTTGTGTGTGTGTGTGTGTGTGTCTGTGTGTGTGTGTGTGTGTGTGTGTGTGTGTGTGTGTGTGTGTGTGTGTGTGTGTCTGTGTGGGCATACCCCGTCATTGCCTCATGGGCCCTGTTTTACTTGTTTTTAAAACTAACGTGGAACCTGCTTATATTACTTCGTTCGGGTTATTCCACCACCTGGCCACCCTCAGGTTAAATAAATTGTTCCTTAAATCCTTCTAATTTAGCTATGCTTAACTTCCAACGGTACCCCTCGTGTACTTGTTTCCCACCTCTCGATCAGGTCACCCTATCAAGTCTTCTGAGTATTCCGTATTTTGTTATCATGACTCTGGGATTAACCTTGTTGCATGTCTCTGCATTTTCTCCAGTCTGTTAACATGGTTTATCTAGGGTGGGTTCCATGCTGGCTCCTTATACTTGAGCCTCACTTATGCTGTTTATAGGGTCATGTTTGACTGTTTATATTTCTGATTGTTTGTTGATAATTTGACAAACGATTGTTCGCTGCAGAGTTTGGTTGATGTGAGGCACAGGCGACTTGCTCGACGCTATTTTTTCCCCAATGGATCTTCCTCCCTGAATGTTGTTTGCAGCTTCTGTCCTCTGAGTCCATAGTCAATTTCGTTTTTTTTTTTACCTCTTCCCCAGTATTCATTATCTTATTTTTTTCTGGGGTTTAATTTCTGCAGCGTTTTATTTGGCCTGTCCTACAGTTTACCCAGATCCATTCATAATTTTCTGTCCTAATCTATTTTTATTCTCCTCGATTCTCATCTGCAAGCAAGGATGCGTCTGCGTATTTCTTCTGGAATATCATTCACAAATAACAGTCACAGTATTGGTCCTCATACTGACTCTTACAAAACTCCACTTGGTACAACTTGTCATTCTGACATCTCGACTCGGTCAATCACTCTTTCTCTCTTTCCGAAAAAGGATTTTTGTTATAAGTATCCACACTTCTAGTCGTTGATTGTCTATAGTGAAGAACAATATCAGATGTCTTCTTGCAGTTCATAAGAATGCAGTCCACCTCTCCCTCTCTCCTTCCTCACTTCTCTTACTTTGTCCAACAACCCTAACAGATTTGTGAGACTAAATTTACCATCTCTAAACCACTGTTGAATATTATTTATGATATTACTACTTTCCAATTGCACCACCAGTCTCCTTCACATTATCTTCTCCATTATGTTACATAGTATTAATGCCAATGATTATTACGTAGTTTTTTCTTTTACGCTGATTTTAAGGTCCTCTGTATATGCTCTGGTGTAGAATAGCTCATTAACGCCTTACAAAATTTAGGAGAATACTCACTTTTATTAGAAGTCCATCTCGGCCTTTGAAACTTATCCTTCCTTTCAAACAATAGGTTATTTAAACCGCTGTTATATAAAAAAATAGTTGTATATTTAATGGATAAATATTTACAGTATATACATATGTCAAGTAATGTGGGCTGTGTGGCCCAACCTTCCACTCACAAGGAATACATAGCCTAGCATAGCCTCAGC
>NC_091300.1:64778212-64823165 GCF_038502225.1 Cherax quadricarinatus
CACTTGGAATGGAGTTGTCGTAACTACTGTAAATACTATGATTTGTTTTACGGGGTGTGTACCTCCTGGTCCCTTTTAAGTGGTATGCTGGTCAGTTGGTATTGTAACATTGTTTTCTGTGGACTGAAGACTGGCACATATCAGGGTGGAAGAATCTGCAAGATTTAGACAGGAGGTCGCGGCATTTTATGGGATGCTCAAAATTGCATGTCCCATTTGTTTTCCCAGATATTCTATATTCATAGATGCCCCAGACACAGAATTTGCATCATTTTGCTTTTGGTTGGATACAATTCGCACTGGATGTATTCCCAATTTATGCAGATCCTGTAACTGCACTACAACCCTTGAGAGCCAAACCAGAGACACCACCATCCGTTTTCAGGAGGCCAACATTTTCTACATCTGTAATAGGGGTTATGGCTGTGGTGGCTGTGGTAGTCTTTAGCCGAATCCGAATTAGCACTAAGGCTGGGGGCTGAGTCTGGGCCAGCTCTTGGGCTGGGATCTGAGTTAGCTAATGTTTTTGTTTCCTGTATTTTATCCAGTGGGTGTCTATTTTCGGGCCATCTGTTGTAGTCTGAGCATTCTGCATGTTAAACTTTACTCTTTTCCCATCCTCCCATACTCTATATATTTTGGGAAGACTATCCAAGAGTTCTTTGTTTTCATGCTTATTATTTATTAACCTCCTAAGTACTTTCCTGATACCTGTCCAAAGTTCCATATCCTTATTGCAGGTCCAGAAACACCTTGCTAGATGGATGTCGTTGAAGACTCTATGCACCGTGTACGTCAGGCCCACATTGGAGTATGCACCACCAGTTTGGAACCCACACCTGGTCAAGCACGTCAAGAAATTAGAGAAAGTGCAAAACTTTGCAACTAGACTAGTCCCGGAGCTAAGGAGGAGAGGTTAAGGGAAATCGACCTGACGACACTGGAGGACAGGAGAGATAGGGGGTATATAAAACGACATTTAAAATACTGAAGAGGAATTGACGAGGTGGGCAGAGTCAGGATGGTCCAGAGATGGGACACAGCAACAAGGGGTCACAATTGGAAATTGAAAATTCAAATAAATAAAAGGGATGTTAGGAAGTATTTCTTCAGTCACAGAGTTGTCAGGAAGTGGACTAGTCTGGGAAGTGATGTAGTGGAGGCAGGATCCATACATAGTTTTAAGAAAAGGTAGGATAAAGTTCATGGAGTAGGAAGAGTGACCTAGTAGCGACAAGTGAAGAGGCGGAGCAAGGAGCTGTGACTCGACCCCTGCAACCACAACTAGGTGAGTTCACACACACACACACACACACACACACCGCCTCCCCCACAGACCTCTTACCTTTCCCCTCCCTCGCGTTTCTCTCTCTCATAGCCTCTTTCCCTCCTTTCTTCCTCTCTCTCTCTTTCTCTCCCTCTCCCTCTCCCTCTCTTTCTCCCTCTCTCTACCCTTTCTCTCCCCCTCACATTTCTCTCTCTCCCCCTTGGTCTTATCCCTCACCCCCATACTCTCTCCTCTCTCTCCCTCTTTCTACCCTTTCTCTCTCCTCTCTCTCCCTCTTTCTACCCTTTCTCTCTCTCCCCCACACCCTCTCCCTCCTCTACACATGTAGTAAAAGGTAGTACATAACTGGGTGAAAGAGTGACTTGTTAACACACGCTAGTATTATAATTATTAGAACTACTCTCAGTGTTAATGGTATCTCATTAGTATTACGGATACACAGAAGTGAATTGTATGTCTGGGACATATAAACAACTGACGTGCTCACACACACACACACGCGCGCACACACATACACACTCGGGGCCAGGAGCTGGGTCTCGACCCCTGAAACCACAACTAGGTGAGTACACACAGCTGATCCTTGGAATTTGACCGCCTCCCCCACAGACCTCTTGCCTTTTCCCTCCCTCGCGTTTCTCTCTCTCATAGCCTTCTTCCCTCCTTTCTCCCTCTCTCGCTCTTTCTCTCCCTCTCCCTCTCCCTCTCTTTCTCCCTCTCTCTACCCTTTCTCTCCCCCCTCACATTTCTCTCCCTCCCCCTTGGTCTTATCCCTCACCCCCATACTCTCTCCTCTCTCTCCCTCTTTCTACCCTTTCTCTCTCCTCTCTCTCCCTCTTTCTACCCTCTCTCTCTCTCCCCCACACCCTCTCCCTCCTCTAGCCTTCTGTCTGTGGTAATAAAAAGTAAAAAAAAAAAAAAAATGGGTGGCCTTAGAGGACGGAAACCCAGAGATCTGGTGGACGAACCAGGGAGGAAAGACTGGGAGCTAGAGCTCCAAAAAAGGGAGGAAGAGTGGGGAAGGAAGATAGTAGAGCTTGGTAAGAAAATGGAGGAGCGGATAGCTGAAGAGTGCAGGAAGTGGGAAGTACAGGTCTTAGCAGCAGAAGCTAGGATACAGTGCTTAGAAGAGAAACTGCAAAGCCTGAAACAGATTAGAGAGACAAATGACAATTCAGATGTGACATCAGGAAATTCAATGTCAGGCACAGACAAGGGGACAGTAAGCAACAACGGAGACATGCCGTACGCGAAGGCCCTATCAGACCCACGTGGGGCCAGGGAAAAGACGATGAGCACACTAAGATCAAATGACAGGTCCGAAGACAATGAAGGTATGCTATATGCAGAGATTCTAACAGCCAACTGCAGTAGCAAGGGACAGCTGGTCATGAAAGACAGTCCACTGAGAATAGAAGTTTCAGATATGACAGGGACTGAAGGCAAGAACATGTCAATGGAAGGAAATAAAATGCCTCAGAGGACGCAGATGGAGACTCAGTGGGAGGAGGAAAGGGCGAGGTCAGTTTTTGTGTAGGGGCTCCAAGAAGCCAAGGGGGCCAACTTTGAAGAAATAAAACATGAGGAGAAAAAAATGATTGAAGGCATCATGAAAACAATAGGGGAGGGCAATATGACCCAGGTGACAAATTTTCAGAGAATTGGGTGGTTTGCGAGTGGAAGGATACGGCCTGTCAGAGTAACTTTCAAGGAAGAATCAGTTCGAACCAGGATTCTGTAAGAGAAAGCAAGACTGAGGGACAAAGAGGGGTACCAGAGAGTATACCTCGACCGCGACAGAGCACAAGAAGAAAGGACTACACTGAAAGAGAGGGTACAGAGACGCAAGGAGGAACGAGAAGCAATGAAAATGAGCAGGACCCAGACACAGGAGGAAGGGCAAACACACCCCACAGAATCTCCCACCAAAAGACTCCACCCGCGACATTCCCAACGCAACTGAGCAACCTATACTACAACCCACTCACTGTTCCCTCTGCCACCAATCCCCATATCACAAACCTCACCCCAACAGCTGTCCCTTATGGGCATTCTGACCCCACCCCCATCAACACAAACCCCACCTACACCACAGCCCCATATAGGCCCCCACCAAGGCTCTCGCTCCCCCAACCCCAATATTCTTGCATGACCACAATGATAGAAAAGAAACTAAAGGTTTGGTACACAAACGCGGATGGAATAATGAATAAACATGAGGAGTGGAATGAAAGAATCAGTGAAAAATCCCCAGACATCATAGCAGTCACAGAAACAAAACTCGCTGAGACAATAACAGACACAATCTTCCCAACAGGATATCAGATCCTGAGGAAAGATAGAAGGAGTAGAGGGGGAGGAGGGGTTGCACTGCTCATAAAACACCGATGGGGATTTGAGGAAATGGAAGGCATGGACATGATTGGAGAAAGAGACTACATTGTAGGTACAATTCAGTCCGGAGAACATAAAGTAGTCATTGGAGTGATGTATAACCCACCACAGAACTGCAGGAGGCCAAGAGAGGAGTACGAAGAAAACAACAGGGTGATGGTGGACACACTGGCTGAGGTGGCAAGAAGAGCTCACTCGAGCAGAGCAAAGTTACTGGTAATGGGCGATTTCAACCACAGGGAGATCGACTGGGAAAACCTGGAGCCACATGGGGGTCCCGAAACATGGAGAGCCAAGATGATGGATGTGGTACTTGAAAACCTCATGCATCAACATGTCAGGGACACAACCAGAGAGAGAGGGGAGGATGAGCCAGCAAGACTGGATCTTGTGTTCACCCTGAGCAGTTCAGACATTGAGGACATCACTTATGAGAGGCCCCTTGGAGCTAGCGATCATGTGGTTCTGAGTTTTGACTATATAGTAGAGTTACAAGTGGAGAAGGTAACAGGAACTGAAGGGGACAGGCCAAACTATAAAAGGGGGGACTACACAGGTATGAGAAACTTCCTGCAGGAGGTTCAGTGGGACAGAGAAATGGTAGGAAAATCAGTAAACGAGATGATGGAATATGTGGCAACAAAGTGCAAGGAGGCAGAGGAAAGTTTTGTTCCCAAGGGAAACGGAAATAATAGGAAGACCAAAACGAGTCCTTGGTTTACCCGAAGGTGTAGGGAGGCAAAAACTAAGTGCAACAGAGAATGGAAAAGGTACAGGAGGCATAGGACCCAGGAAAACAAGGAGATTAGTAGAAGAGCCAGAAACGAGTATGCACAGATAAGGAGGGAGGCCCAGCGACAGTATGAAAACGACATAGCATCGAAAGTCAAATCTGACCCGAAACTGCTGTATAGCCACATTAGGAGGAAGACAACAGTCAAGGACCAGGTGATAAGGCTGAGGAAAGAAGGTGGAGAACTCACAAGAAACGATCAAGAGGTATGTGAGGAGCTCAACACGAGATTTAAGGAAGTATTTACAGTAGAGACAGGAAGGACTCTGGGGGGACAGACCAGATGGGGACACCAGCAAGGAATACACCAACAAGTGTTGGACGACATACATACAGATGAGGAGGAGGTGAAGAAACTGCTAAGGGACATCGATACCTCAAAGGCAATGGGACCAGACAACATCTCCCCGTGGGTCCTTAGAGAGGGAGCAGATATGTTGTGCGTGCCACTTACCACAATCTTCAACACATCCCTGGAAACTGGGCAACTACCTGAGGTATGGAAGACGGCAAATGTAGTTCCCATTTTTAAAAAAGGAGACAGAAAAGAGGCACTAAACTATAGACCTGTGTCATTGACGTGTATAGTATGCAAAATTATGGAGAAGATTATCAGGAGGAGAGTGGTGGAGCACCTGGAACGGAACAGGAGTATAAATGCCAACCAGCACGGATTCACGGAAGGCAAATCCTGTGTCACAAACCTTCTGGAGTTTTATGATAAAATAACAGAAGTAAGACAAGAGAGAGAGGGGTGGGTTGATTGCATCTTCTTGGACTGCAAGAAGGCCTTTGACACAGTTCCTCACAAGAGATTAGTGCAGAAGCTAGAGCATCAGGCGCATATAACAGGAAGGGCACTGCAATGGATCAGAGAATACCTGACAGGGAGGCAACAACGAGTCATGGTACGTAATGATGTATCACAGTGGGCACCTGTGACGAGCGGGGTCCCACAGGGGTCGGTCCTAGGACCAGTGCTATTTTTGGTATATGTGAACGACATGACGGAAGGGTTAGACTCAGAAGTGTCCCTGTTTGCAGATGATGTGAAGTTAATGAGGAGAATTAAATCTGATGAGGACCAGGCAGGACTTCAAAGAGACCTGGACAGACTGGACACCTGGTCCAGCAAATGGCTTCTCGAATTTAATCCTGCCAAATGCAAAGTCATGAAGATAGGGGAAGGGCACAGAAGACCACAGACAGAGTATAGGCTAGGTGGCCAAAGACTGCAAACCTCACTCAAGGAGAAAGATCTTGGGGTGAGTATAACACCGAGCATGTCTCCGGAAGCACACATCAATCAGATAACTGCTGCAGCATATGGGCGCCTGGCAAACCTGAGAACAGCATTCCGATACCTTAGTAAGGAATCATTCAAGACACTGTACACCGTGTATGTCAGGCCCATACTGGAGTATGCAGCACCTGTTTGGAACCCGCACTTGATAAAGCACGTCAAGAAACTAGAGAAAGTACAAAGGTTTGCGACAAGGTTAGTTCCAGAGCTAAGGGGAATGTCCTATGAAGAAAGATTAAGGGAAATCGGCCTGACCACACTGGAGGACAGGAGGGTCAGGGGAGACATGATAACGACATATAAAATACTGCGTGGAATAGACAAGGTGGACGAAGACAGGATGTTCCAGGGAGGGGACACAGAAACAAGAGGCCACAATTGGAAGTTGAAGACACAAATGAGTCAGAGAGATATTAGGAAGTATTTCTTCAGTCATAGAGTTGTAAGGCAGTGGAATAGCCTAGAAAATGACGTAGTGGAGGCAGGAACCATACACAGTTTTAAGACGAGGTTTGATAAAGCTCATGGAGCGGGGAGAGAGAGGGCCTAGTAGCAACCGGTGAAGAGGCGGGGCCAGGAGCTAGGACTCGACCCCTGCAACCACAAATAGGTGAGTACAAATAGGTGAGTACACACACACACACACACACACACACACACACACACACACACACACACACACAAACACACACACACACACACACATGCTGATGGGAAGTTACGAGTCAAGTCTATGTTTTGTTTCTCGTCACATTAATGTCAACAGTGACACCAGTGATGTTCACATCAGTGTTCACGCACAATACTGTGTTCACTCTAGTGAACATTCATGTTGTTCAGGTGTACTACAACTAAGTGAGTAAGGAGGCAACTATATACTGTACTTGGTAAACATACAGGAGGTGTTGAGTGATCTTCAGTTGGAAGAGTATTGGAGAATTTCAGGTGAGTATGTGTTGTGAAGGTGTGATGCGATCTTCAGGTGATGTGTTAAATGAACATACCTGGAGTATACCGGGAGAGGTTTCGGGGGTCAACTCCCCCCGGTCTGAGACCAGGCCTCTTAGTGGATCAGGGTCTGATCAACCTGGCTGTTACTGTTGGCCGCACGTAAACCGACGTACGAACCACAGCCCGGCTGGTCAGGTACTGAATTTAGGTGCCTCTCCAGCACCTTCTTGAAGACAGCCAGTAGTCTATTGGCAATCCCCCTTATGTATACTGGGAGGCAGTTTAACAGTCTTGGGCCCCGGACACTTATTGTGTTGTCTTTCAGTGTACTCGTGGCCCCACCTTCCTGCTTCTCATTGAAGGAATGTTCCTTCTCTCGCCGAGTCTTGTGCTTTCGTAGGGAGTGATTTTCGTGTGCAAGTTTGGTAGAAATCTCTCTCGGATTTCCCTAGTGTATATTATTATGTATCTTTCTCGCCTGCAATCCAGGAAATACAAATCAAGGAACTTCAACCGTTCCCAGTTATTTAGGTGCTTTATCGTACTTATGCGTGTCGTGAAGGTTCTCTGTAAAGTGTACACTCTCAAGATCAGCAATTTCACCAGCCCTGATGGGGGCCGTTAGTGTCCAGCAGAGAGAACAAACTATTTGAAGATAATCATCATAGGCTTTGCATCCCTAGTTTTGAAGGTTCTCATTATCCATCCTATCATTTTTCTAGGAGATGCGATTGATACATTGTGGTGATCTTTGAAGGTGAGATCCTCTGACATTATCTCTCCCAGATCTTTCACATTAGCTTTTCGGTCCATTGTGTGGTTAGAATTTGTTTTATACTCTAATAAAATTTTAATTTCCTCAAGTTTCCATATCTGAGTAGTTGAAAATTCTCCTCAGTGAACAATATATTGTTTTCTGCAACCTATTTTAAGATTTCGTTGATGTCCCCTTGAGTCTTGCGGTGTCTTCGATAGACGTCACTGTCATGGCAATTCGAGTGTCATCTGCAAAGGAAGACACGGAGCTATGGCTGACATCTCTGTTTGTGTCAGAAATGAGGATGAAGAACAGGATGGGAGTGAGTACTGTGCCTTGGGGAACAGAGCTTTTTAACTGTAGCCATTTCAGACTTTACTCTGTTTACTAGTACATTTTGTGTTCTGTTTGTTTGGAAGTTACAGATCCATCTACCAACTTTTCCTGTTATTCCTTTATCACGCATTTTGTGTACTATTACACCATGATCACACTAGTCAAAGGCTTTCGCAAAGTCTGTGTATACTACATCTGCATTTTGTTTATTCTCTAAAGCGTCCAGGACTTAGTCATAGTGGTCCAGTAGCTGGGACAGGCAGGAGCACCTGCTCTAAACCCGTGTTGTCCTGGGTTGTGTAACTGATGAGTATCTAGGTGGTTGGCGATCATGCCTCATAGAACCCTTTCAAAGTCTTTTATGATATGAGATGTTAGTGCTATCGGTCTGTAGTTCTTTGCAATTGCTTTACTGCCACCTTTGTGGAGTGGGACTGTCTGGGGCTTTGTCAGGTGATGTGTGATGTGAACTTCAGCTGAAGGTGCACTGAGTCACGATCAAGACTCTGAAGAAACGCTTAAAACAGTCAGATCGTATTTTTCAATATTTTCACTGATACGTAATAAAAGATTATTGGATAATCTTTAATAATCTTTCAGCTGTTCAGAATAAACAGAATAAAACAATTTTTTTCTGCTAACTTTATAGAGTGAGAAGCAGCAAAAATAGGGAAAATTAAAGCTAATTAAATCTAATCTCTGACACTTGAGAGAGACGCGGAGAGCTGTAAACTCCAGACACAACATTACCTCAGAGAAGAACTTACTTCTCAAGTTAGTCTTTCCCACGGAGCACTGTCCATGTATAATGATAGAACACATGTTTCATAAAATCATTATATACAGGGAGATGTAATTACGGGGACGAACACACAGAAATCTGCGCCCAGTAAATTAATCGGCTCAATAAAGCTGGTAACTTCGTCCAGCCGGAAGATAAAATGTTTCTGTCCAGCAACACTACCGCGGAGACACCTATTAAGCCAGACTACCGTGGAGACGCCTATCCAGCCACACTACCGTGGAGACGCCTATCCATCCACACTACCGTGGAGACACCTATCCAGCCACACTACCGTGGAGTCGCCTATCCAGCCACACTACCGTGGAGACGCCTATCCAGCCACACTACCGTGGAGACACCTATCCAGCCACACTACCGTGGAGACGCCTATCCAGCCACACTACCGTGGAGACGCCTATCCAGCCACACTACCGTGGAGACGCCTATCCAGCCACACTACCGTGGAGACACCTATCCAGCCACACTACCGTGGAGACACCTATCCAGCCACACTACCGTGGAGTCGCCTATCCAGCCAGACTACAGTAGAGACGCCTATCCAGCCACACTACAGTGGAGACACCTATCCAGCAACACTACCGTGGAGACGCCTATCCAGCAACACTACAGTGGAGACACCTATCCAGCAACACTACCGCGGAGACACCTATTAAGCCAGACTACCGTGGAGACACCTATCCAGCCAGACTACAGTGGAGACACATATCCAGCCACACTACCGTGGAGACACCTATTCAGCCACACTACCGTGGAGACGCCTATCCAGCAACACTACAGTGGAGACACCTATCCAGCTACACTACCGTGGAGACATCTATCCAGCTAGACTACCGTGGAGACACCTATCCAGCCAGATTAACGTGGAGACGCCTATCCAGCCAGACAACTGTGGAGACACCTATCCAGCCACACTACCGTGGAGACGCCTATCCAGCCAGACTACCGTGGAGACACCTATCCAGCCACACTACCGTGGAGACACCTATCCAGTCACACTACCGTGGAGACACATATCCAGCCACACTACCGTGGAGACACATATCCAGCCACACTACAGTGGAGACACCTATCCAGCCACACTACCGTGGAGACACCTATCCAGCCACACTAACGTGGAGACACCTATCCAGCCACACTACCGTGGAGACACCTATCCAGCCACACTACCGTGGAGACGCCTATCCAGCCAGACTACCGTGTAGACACCTATCCAGCCACACTACAGTGGAGACACATATCCAGCCACACTACCGTGGAGACACCTATCTAGCCACACTACCGTGGAGACGCCTATCCAGCCACACTACAGTGGAGACACATATCCAGCCACACTACCGTGGAGACGCCTATCCAGCCAGACTACCGTGAAGACACCTATCCAGCCACACTACCGTGGAGACACATATCCAGCAACACTACCGTGGAGACACCTATCTAGCCACACTACCGTGAAGACACCTATCCAGCCACACTACCGTGGAGACACATATCCAGCCACACTACCGTGGAGACACCTATCTAGCCAGACTACCGTGGAGACGCCTATCCAGCCACACTACAGTGGAGACACATATCCAGCCACACTACCGTGGAGACGCCTATCCAGCCACACTACAGTGGAGACACATATCCAGCCACACTACCGTGAAGACACCTATCCAGCCACACTACCGTGGAGACACCTATCCAGCCACACTACCCTGGAGACACCTATCCAGCCACACTACCGTGGAGACACCTATCCAGCCACACTACCGTGGAGACGCCTATCCAGCCAGACTACCGTGGAGACACCTATCCAGCCACACTACCGTGGAGACGCCTATCCAGCCACACTACCGTGGAGACACCTATCCAGCCACACTACCGTGAAGACACCTATCCAGCCACACTACCGTGGAGACACATATCCAGCCACACTACCGTGAAGACACCTATCCAGCCACACTACCGTGGAGACACATATCCAGCCACACTACCGTGGAGACACATATCCAGCCACACTACAGTGGAGACACCTATCCAGCCACACGACCGTGCAGACACCTATCCAGCCACACTACCGTGGAGACACCTATCCAGCCACACTACCGTGGAGACACCTATCCAGCCACACTACCGTGGAGACACATATCCAGCCACACTACTGTGGAGACACCTATCCAGCCACACTACCGAGGAGACACCTATCCAGCCACACTACCGTGGAGACACATATCCAGCCACACTACCGTGGAGACACATATCCAGCCACACTACAGTGGAGACACCTATCCAGCCACACTACCGTGGAGACACCTATCCAGCCACACTACCGTGGAGACACCTATCCAGCCACACTACCGAGGAGACACCTCTCCAGCCACACTACCGTGGAGACTCCTATCCAGCCAGACTACCGTGTAGAAACCTATCCAGCCAGACTTCCGTGGAGACGCCTTTACTGCCACACTACCGTGGAGACACCTATCCAGCCACACTACCGTGGAGACACATATCCAGCCACACTACCGTGGAGACACCTATCTAGCCACACTACCGTGGAGACGCCTATCCAGCCACACTACAGTGGAGACACATATCCAGCCACACTACCGTGGAGACGCCTATCCAGCCACACTACAGTGGAGACACATATCCAGCCACACTACCGTGAAGACACCTATCCAGCCACACTACCGTGGAGACACCTATCCAGCCACACTACCGTGGAGACACCTATCCAGCCACACTACCGTGGAGACACCTATCCAGCCACACTACCGTGGAGACGCCTATCCAGCCAGACTACCGTGAAGACACCTATCCAGGCACACTACCGTGGAGACGCCTATCCAGCCACACTACCGTGGAGACACCTATCCAGCCACACTACCGTGGAGACACATATCCAGCCACACTACCGTGGAGACGCCTATCCAGCCACACTACCGTGGAGACACCTATCCAGCCACACTACCGTGAAGACACCTATCCAGCCACACTACCGTGGAGACACATATCCAGCCACACTACCGTGAAGACACCTATCCAGCCACACTACCGTGTAGACACATATCCAGCCACACTACCGTGGAGACACATATCCAGCCACACTACAGTGGAGACACCTATCCAGCCACACTACCGTGGAGACACCTATCCAGCCACACTACCGTGGAGACACCTATCCAGCCACACTACCGTGGAGACACCTATCCAGCCAGACAACTGTGGAGACACCTATCCAGCCACACTACCTTGGAGACACCTATCCAGCCAGACTGACGTGGAAACACATATTCAGCCACACTACCGTGGAGACACCTATCCAGCCAGACTAACGTGGAGACACCTATCCAGCCACACTACCGTGGAGACACCTATCTAGCCACACTACCGTGGAGACACCTATCCAGCCACACTACCGTGGAGACACATATCCAGCCACACTACCGTGGAGACACATATCCAGCCACACTACCGTGGAGACACATCTCCAGCCACACGACCGTGGAGACACCTATCCAGCCACACTACCGTGGAGACACATATCCAGCCACACTACCGTGGAGACACATATCCAGCCACACTACCGTGGAGACACATATCCAGCCACACTACCGTGGAGACATATCCAGCCACACTACCGTGGAGACACCTATCCAGCCACACTACCGTGGAGACACATATCCAGCCACACTACCGTGGAGACGCCTATCCAGCCAGACTACCTTGGAGACACCTATCCAGCCAGACTGACGTGGAAACACATATTCAGCCACACTACCGTGGAGACACCTATCCAGCCACACTACCGTAGAGACACATATCCAGCCACACTACCGTGGAGACACCTATCAGCCAGACTACAGTGGAGACACCTATCCAGCCACACTACCGTGGAGACGCCTATCCAGCCACACTACCGTGGAGACACCTATCCAGCCACACTACCGTGGAGACACCTATCCAGCCACACTACCGTGGAGACACCTATCCAGCCACACTACCGTGCAGACACCTATCCAGCCACACTACCGTGGAGACACCTATCCAGCCACACTACCGTGGAGACACCTATCCAGCCACACTACCGTGGAGACACATATCCAGCCACACTACCGTGGAGACACCTATCCAGCCACACTACCGTGGAGACACCTATCCAGCCACACTACCGTGGAGACACCTATCCAGCCACACTACCGTGGAGACACCTATCCAGCCACACTACCGTGGAGACACCTATCCAGCCACACTACCGTGGAGACACCTATCCAGCCACACTACCGTGGAGACACATATCCAGCCACACTACCGTGGAGACACATATCCAGCCACACTACCGTGGAGACACATATCCAGCCACACTACCGTGGAGACACATATCCAGCCACACTACCGTGGAGACACCTATCCAGCCACACTACCGTGGAGACACATATCCAGCCACACTACCGTGGAGACACATATCCAGCCACACTACCGTGGAGACACATATCCAGCCACACTACAGTGGAGACACATATCCAGCCACACTACCGTGGAGACACATATCCAGCCACACTACCGTGGAGACACATATCCAGCCACACTACCGTGGAGACACATATCCAGCCACACTACCGTGGAGACACATATCCAGCCACACTACAGTGGAGACACCAGTCATTCTTAATTAACTTGATTTTTAGATATAGATGAGTACATATAGGAAACTCTTCTGTCTAGCTTTTACCAGACGGTGGATCAAGCCTTCAACATGTCTTGTGCTGAATAACTCAGATGGGTTTAACGCTTAACATGAATTAAACAAAAGTTGATTCCTTTCAGAGTTTCCCAGTTTCTCCATGTTTTAATTCATGTTTTTACAATATTTTACACATATTACAGCAAGATCTTAGTATTTTCCGAGTTACTGTATATAACAACACTGTGTGTCTCACGTCTGTCTGTAATATGTGGCCATTAGTGTCTCTGGTCGCTTCCTTGTATGAGTTATTTGGGTATCTGGTGTTACTGTGTATAACAGTGTTCTTTATAGGCCTGGTGTTACTATGTATAACGGAGTGTTCTTTATAGGCCTGGTGTTACTGTGTATAACAGTGTTCTTTATAGGCCTGGTGTTACTATGTATAACGGAGTGTTCTTTATAGGCCTGGTGTTACTATGTATAACAGTGTTCTTTATAGGCCTGGTGTTACTGTGTATAACAGTGTTCTTTATAGGTCTGGTGTTACTATGTATAACGGAGTGTTCTTTATAGGCCTGGTGTTACTGTGTATAACAGTGTTCTTTATAGGCCTGGTGTTACTATGTATAACGGAGTGTTCTTTATAGGCCTGGTGTTACTATGTATAACAGTGTTCTTTGTATACACAAATAACCCGCACATAAAAGAGAGAAGCTTACGACGACGTTTCGGTCCGACTTGGACCATTGACAAAGTCACACTAACCAGAAGTGGAGCAGGACGGCTATATATAGGCAGGAAGAGGTGGTGGTAGTAGTAGTAGTAGTAGTAGTAGTACAAGAATGGTATATAATACCGACAAGATGAAATTAAGACACATGCGCAACACCCGGGCATCCCTATCGTAGACGTTTCGCCATCCAGCCAGCCACTGGATGGCGAAACGTCCACAACAAAGACAACCAGACGCCGCACATGTGTCTTAATTTCATCAGTAGTTGTAGTAGTAGTAGAAGAAGAGGTAGTAGTAGTGGTAGTGGTAGAAGTGGGAAATAAGGAGGACGAGCCAGTCAAATACAAAGGAAGGGGAGCACTGCAAGAGAGCTAGGTGCCCACAGAGGGAGAGCAAGCGCACAGAGGTGCGTGAAAGGGGAAGTGGTGAAATAAATGAAGAAGGAACAGAAACACGAGACAGAAGAGAGAAAGACAACCCAGAGGAGAAAAGGAAAGAGGAAAGGGGAAGAGGGAGAAGAAGAAAAAGAAAAAAGAAAAAATGAGGAGTCAGGTTAAGTCACGGGTGTTCTGAAGTTTGGAGCATTTTACAATGTAGTGGGAGAGGAAGGCATCTACAGAGACGAAGCCAGGGCTAAGGTTCATACAAGGAAAGTTGTGTATTAGAGAGGATTCAACTAGACGGCGACTGTTCGAGTTGGAAGTAGGGAAGACAGTTTTAGCAGAAGACCAGTCAATAGGATGGCTATGATCTCTGACGTGACAGAAAAGAGCATTGTTAGTGTCGGCAAGCCTAACACTATTTTTGTGCTCCCTAAGTCTGTCAGAAAGAGATCGACCAGTTTCTCCGAAGTATTGAAGAGGACAGGAGGAGCAAGAAATAGAGTAGACACCAGGAACATCTGTAGAGGGAGGAGAGGTATGAACGAGATTAGTGCGAAGAGTGTTAGTCTGGCGGAAGGTAAGCTTGATGTCTAAGGGACGGAGAGAATTGTTGAGATTAGAAAGACCGGAAATGTAGGGAAGGCAGAGGATAGAAGAGTTCCCAGGAGTAGAGAGTTTGGGAGAGAAGAAATTGCGTTTAGCACGTGAGAGGGCAGAGTCTATGAAATGGGAAGGGTAGCCAAGACGGGAAAACGAATTATGAAGAGTGGAAATTTCTGCTGGAAGGAACTGAGGATCACAGATGCGGAGGGCACGGAGAAAGAGGGAGATAAGAACACTTTTCTTGACAGGGGAAGCATGATAGGAAAAGTAGTGAATGTACATGCCACTGTGCATAGGTTTTCGGTAAACGGAAAAGGAAAAACCTGTATCTGAGCGGTGGACATGGACATCAAGGAAAGGAAGCAAGGAATTAGATTCCCATTCAGCTTTAAACTTAATGGAAGGGGCAAGATTATTAAGAGCTTCAAGAAAAGGTTGGAAGAGACTGGAGTCATGAGGCCACAGAGCAAAGATGTCATCCACATAGCGGAGCCAGAGTGAAGGTTGCACATCGAGGGTAGGAAGAAGAACAGTCTCGAAGTATTCCATGTAAAGATTAGCAAGGACAGGAGAGAGAGGAGAGCCCAGCGACTCGAAGTATTCCATGTGCGGCGTCTGGTTGTCTTTGTTGTGGGCGTTTCGCCATCCAGTGGCTGGCTGGATGGCGAAACGTCTACGATAGGGATGCCCGGGTGTTGCGCATGTGTCTTAATTTCATCTTGTCGGTATTATATACCATTCTTGTACTACTACTACTACTACTACTACTACTACTACCACCACCTCTTCCTGCCTATATATAGCCGTCCTGCTCCACTTCTGGTTAGTGTGACTTTGTCAATGGTCCAAGTCGGACCGAAACGTCGTCGTAAGCTTCTCTCTTTTATGTGCGGGTTATTTGTGTATCAGATGTTTGAGATAGTTACTGTTTTGAATGACATCTAAAGTGTGGTATCTGCGCCCCTCTGGCAAGACAGTGAGAGTGTGAGTGATGATGAAAGACGAAATGTTCTGAACTGTACATAAGTGTCTTTTTCCACATCTTGACGGCATCACCATACCACATCTCATATAAAGACGAGATTACACCTCGCGGTCAACTTACAACACCTGACCTTTTAATGATAATGTAGGTAGATGGTCAAGGACAAGTCAAACACAGCTTATATTCAAATATATCTTATATTCTTCCCAAATTTTATTAATTATAATTAATAAAAATTGGATTCATTTATAATTATGAAAAAATCCAATTTGTATATTCATATTAATTTCAAAAATATTTTTTATTTATTCCCTGCGGAGTATTAAAATATTTCCTGCAAGGATAGGAATCAAGAATGCTGTCACAAGTGTCTTACACAACTCGCACAAACCAGTTCCTGCATCAGGGTTTCCTTGGTGGGTGCAGCTGCCTGAGAAGAAAGTAAATATACCATAACTCACCTGAGGACAACACTAGCCACGACCCAACTTTGCTGCCCATGCCGCCCGACTGTCCCACGGCTCTGCCCACACGAATTCCTGATGGGGTTCACCTATTTGATATGGGTAGCACTGTGGGTGCCATGACATTACAGATGCAGTTCTCACCTAGCATGCGTGACTTTCCATATCAATTCAAGGGTTGTGTCTTTATGCCTGGTGAAGAGTTCTTATTTTCTATCTCTAAGATCAAAAACCTGATTGCCGCTTCTTCCCCGGGATTAAATTGATGCCAATTATGGAGTGATCGCTATAATTTGAATTAAGCTGGATCAGTGGTATTGATTTCGGCTAACAACCTAGAAAATCGGGTTCAATCTTGACAGAATGGAGAATAGCAAATCTGATTACACCTGTTACCCTCGTTAGCCTACCAGAAAACAAAGTTAATATGACAGTGGTATACAATACTGACAAAGTCATAAGGAAGACACATAAGCAAGAGGTTTCGCCTACGCAGTAGGCTTCTTCAGTCGATAGAGGAGGCAGCACATGTGTCTTACTAATCAAAAAAAACTGTGTTAAAGGAGTGTTGTAGGTGGGTTTACCTGGAGTTTACCTAGAGAGAGTTCCAGGCGGGAGAACAAGCAGTGTACTGTGACGTAAACCTTTCTTGTTTACATTTTTTTTTATTCTTTTAGGTGAATAACTGTATTCACCTAATTGTAATCACTTAGTTGCGTTTGCAAGTGTCGAATCATAGCTCCTGGTTCTGGTCAATGGTCGCTACTAGGTATACTCTCTCTCCCTGCTCCATGAGCTTTATCATACCTTGTTTTAACGTTATGTATGGTTCCTGCCTCCAGTACAGCACTTTCCAGACTATTCCACTTCCTGACAATTCTATGACTGAAGAAATACTTCCTAACATCCCCGGGACTCATCTGGGTCTTCAACTTCCAATTGTGACCCCTTGTTGCTGTGTCCCATCTCTGGAACATCTGTCCACTATGTCAATTCCTCTCAGAGTTTTATGCGTTGTTATCATGTCCCTCCCTCTCTCTATTGTCCTCCAGTGTCGTCAGGTCGATTTCTCTCAACTTATCCTCATAGGACATACCCTTTAGCTCCGGGATTAGTGTTGTTGCAAACCTCTGCACTTTCTCCAGTTTCTTGACGTGCTTGACCAGGAGTGGGTTCCATACTGGTGCTGCATACTCCAATATAGGCCTGACGTACGCGGTGTACGGAGTCTTCAAAGATTTCATACTGAAGTATCGGAATGCTGTTCTTAGGTTTGCCATACGCCCAATGTCGCCCATATGCAGCAACAGTTACATGGTTGATGTGCATCTCAGGAGATGTGCTTAGTATTATATTCACCCAAAGATTCTTTACTTGAGTGAAGTTTGCAGTTTTGGGCCCCCTAGATATTACTCTGTCTGAGGTCTTCTTTGCCCTTCCCCGATCTTCATGACTTTGCACTTGATGGGGTTAAACTCCAGGAGCCAGTTCCTGGACCAGGTCTGCGGCCTGTCCAGATCTCTTTATAGTCTTGCCTGATCCTCATCCGATTGAATTCTTTTCATTAGCTTCACATTGTCTGCAAACAGGGGCACTTCTGACACTATCCCTTTCATGATGTCATTCACATGTACCAAAAACAGCACCGGTCCTAGGACTGACCCCTGTGGAATTCCGTTCATCACAGGAGTCCACTCTGACATCTGGTCACGTAAAATGATTCGTTGTTGTCTACCTGTAAGGTATTCTCTGATCCATTGCAGTGCCTTCCCTGTTATACCTGCCTGGTCCTCCAGCTTTTGCACTAATCTCTTGTGTGGAACTATGTCAAAAGCCTTCTTACAGTGCAAGAAAATGCAATCTACCCACCCGCTCTCTCTCTTATCTTACTGCCGTTACCTTGTCATAGAACTCCAGTAGGTTTGTGGCACAGGATTCCCTTCCCTGAAACCATGCTGTTTGTCGTGTTTGTCATAGGTGGATGAATTTGGTAGGGTATGCAAAAGAAGAAAATTAAAAGTGAATAGAGGAAAGAGTAAGGTTATGAAGCTAAAGAAATTAGGTAACTGAAGATTGGATATCAGATTGGAGGGAGAGAGTATGGGGGAGGTGAATGTATTCAGATATTTAGGAGTGGACATGTCATCGGATGGGTCTATGAAGGATGAGGTGACTCATAGAACTGATGAGGGGAAAAGGGTGAGTGGTGCACTTTGGAGTCTGTGGAGACAAAGAACTTTGTCCTTGGAAGCAAAGAGGGGAATGTATGAGAGCATAGTTGTACCAACGCTCTAATATGGGTGTGAAGCATGGATGGTGAATGTTGCAACAAGGAGAAGGCTGGAGGCAGTGGAGATGTCATGTCTGAGGGCAATGTGTGGTGTGAATATAATGCAGAGAATTCGTAGTTTGGAAGTTAGGAGGAGGTGCGGGATTACCAAAACTGTTGTCCAGAGGGCTGAGGAAGGGTTGTTGAGGTGGTTCGGACATGTAGAGAGAATGGAGCGAAACAGAATGACTTCAAGAGTGTATCAGTCTGTAGTGGAAGGAAGGCGGGGTAGGGGTCGGCCTAGGAAAGGTTGGAGGGAGGGGGTAAAGGAGGTTTTGTGTGCGAGGGGCTTGGACTTCCAGCAGGCATGCGTGAGCGTGTTTGATAGGAGTGAATGGAGACAAATGGTTTTTAATACTTGACGTGCTGTTGGAGTGTGAGCAAAGTAACATTTATGAAGGGATTCAGGGAAACCGGCAGGCCGGACTTGAGTCCTGGAGATGGGAAGTACAGTGCCTGCACTCTGAAGGAGGGGTGTTAATGTTGCAGTTTAAAAACTGTAGTGTAAAGCACCCTTCTGGCAAGACAGTGATGGAGTGAATGATGATGAAAGTTTTTCTTTTTCAGGCCACCCTGCCTTGGTGGGAATCGGCCGATGTGTTAATAATAAGAAAAAAAAGTCTTATTCCTTTCTAGGTGTTCCACTATTCTTCTCCTGATAAACTCCTCCATGACTGTGTAAACTATACATGTCAGTGACATTGGTCTGTAGTTTAGTGCTGCATGTCTGTCTGCTTTCTGAAAAATTGGGACTACATTTGCTGTCTTCCACACCTCAGGTAGTCGCCCTGTTTTGATAGACGTGTTGAAGATTGTTGTTAATGGCACACAGCAAGCTGGACACAATGTTAATGGCACAATGTTAATGGCACAATGCAAGCTGGACTCCCAGGTATTGGTCCAGTGTGGGTAGATTGATAAAGAATTGCGTACCTTGTTCCAAGGTTCGTAGGTTCGAGTCTCCTTCAGCCAGAGATCAGTGTTTGTGTATATTTCGCCTGCTCTTGCGAATTCCTTTCATTGTTAATATCTCTAGTAAGGCTGATGCATGCAGGGGATGAGATGAAAAGCTGTAAGCCTTCTCCCTGAAAGCTGGCTGCCTTGGATCAAAGTCTAGCGCAAGCTGGACTCCAAGGTATTGGTCCAGTGTGGGTAGATTGGTAAAGCACTGCGTACCTTGTCCCAAGGTTCGTAGGTTCGAGTCTCCTTCAGCCAGATATATATATATATATATATATATATATATATATATATATATATATATATATATATATATATATATATATATATATATATATATATAGGAATGTACACAAATGGTTCAGAGAACCGACATGTTGATAAATTAGGCACATGTGCAACACTTGGAGGATAAGCAAGTGTTGCACATGTGTCCAGTTTATCAGGAGAAACAGGGTAAGTTTTGAGAGTATGGTAGTGCAGTGGTACCAGCCAGTCTGTGTCGCAGACAGACAGAAACTTTCCCTGTATTGTTAGTAACGTCTTGACAAAGCTCCTGGAGAGCGAAACGTTCCCACAATAAAATGTCACATTAGTTATGCATATGACATAGTAGCACACTCAGCAAGCATGAATGTAGCATCAGCACTGACTTTGCACAATACTACCCGGTGCATCTATCTTTATCAGGCAGTCATGCATAACACATGTACTAACCTGTATCTGCACTAGTTATAAGGTGGATCACGAATCTCTGTATGTACGAGGGAGGTCAATATTCTTGCAATAGGGAGGTCAACATTCTTGCAACGAGGTAGGTCAACATTCTTGCAACAAGAGAAGTCAGCATTCTTGCAACAACAGAAGTCAGCATTCTTGCAACTAAGGAAATCAACATTCTTACAACAAGGGAGATCAACATTCTTGCAACAAGAGAAGTCAGCATTTTTGCAACAAAGGAGATCAACATTCTTGCAACAAGGGAAATCAACATTCTTGCAACGAGGGAGATCAACATTCTTGCAGAAAAAACTCTCCAGTTTATGAAGTGTGCGATATCCCCCTTCCTCCCACTTAATAAACAAGCTAGGTATACTGGGACTTCCTACCTTCTCCTAGAATACCAAGAAACGGGGAAGATTAAGTCAGCGTTTCCTGTGTGGGGGCGTGGACCTGCGGCGCTCAAGAGCGTCAGATTGCGTCAAGTGCCCGAAGTGTGGATGTTACAGAGGGCATCACTGCCCTCCCGCTAAAGAACAGAGAGACAGCAGTGATTAGTGCATTTTTTACTCTTCTTCATATTGACAATCGAAATGTGCCTAGGACAAGTTGGTAACTGACTGACTAACTAACAATCTCCAGAGACACCAAGAAATTAAACTAGTGCCAAATACTAGCCAGGAAATTCGCGGAGAATTAATCACGAGTGCAAACAAATGAGTGTTCAATACGTATTTTCGCGTAACTGACTCAGGTGCAATTCCGAACATTGGGAGAACATTCTCCGTACCGTGGATGATGTAGGAGTGATGGTAGTAAAAGTGACGGTGTACCAGCGCGTTGTGAGTGAATAAGGACGCTTGAGGGACGACCAGAGTGACGTAGCCGCCCATTCATCAAACTGTCATTCTCGGTATCAACAAAACTGGGTCCGATACAAACACCCAGGTGAGTCTTTTCAAAGTCATATTAGCTAGTTTAGCTGCAGCTAATAGGTGGATATGGGATTTGATTGGGGTCACCAAAGGATACCGTCAGCCACGGGCGATTCGTCCAACAACCATGAGCAGCCTGTCGCTTTCCAGGTAAAATTGACATGCTGGAATATCTTCGTTAAGGTCAAGATACAATATGTTACTCACTCTTCTCAACCACCTGTGGACACAACTGCAGCAACGTCGAGGGCGGTTCCAGGGAGAGGCTGCTGGAATCTGAGAGGCTGCTGGAATCTGAGAGGCTGCTGGAATCTGAGCTGTCAAAGATACGTACCTCTCATTGTTATTATGTCTTTCTTGTCATACTAACAAGGGTTCTTATCTAACAAGTCCTCCACAATTCTTGCAACAAGAGAAGTCAGAATTCTTGCAACAAGAGAAGTCAACATTCTTGCAACAAGTGAGATCAACATTCTTGCAGCAAGGAAGATCAGAGAGAGAGAGAGAGAGAGAGAGAGCTGCTCCATGAGCTTTATCCAGACTATTCCACTTCCTGACAACTCTGTGACTGAAGAAATACTTCCTAACATCCTGTGATTCATCAACTTCCAATTGTAACCCCTTGTTGCTGTGTCCCATCTCTGGAACATCCTGTCTCTGTCCACCTTGTCGATTCCTCTCAGTATTTTATATGTCGTTATCATATCCCCCCTATCTCTCCTGTCCTCCAGTGTCGTCAGGTTGATTTCCCTTTACCTCTCCTCGTAGGACATGCCCCTTAGCTCCCGGAATAGTCTTGTTGCAAACCTTTGCACGTTCTCTAATTTCCTTACGTGCGTGGCTAGGTGTGGATTCCAAACACTGGTGCTACATACTCCAATATAGACCTGACGTACACGGTGTACAGGGTCCTGAACGATTCCTTATTGAGATGTCGGAATGTTGCTGTTAGGTTTGCTAGGCGCCCATATCCTGCAGCAGTTATTTGGTTGATGTGCGTCTCAGGAGATGTGGTTATACTCCCAAGATCCTTTTCCTTGAGTGAGGTTTGTAGTCTCTGGCCCCCCTAGACTGTACTCCGTCTGCGGTCTTCTTTGCCCTTCCCCAATCTTCATGACTTTGCACTTGGTGGGGTTGAACTCCAGGAGCCAGTTTCTGGACCAGGCCTGCAGCCTGTCCAGATCCCTTTGTAGTTCTGCCTGGTCCTCGTCCGATTGAATTCTTCTCATCAACTTCACATCATCTGCAAACAGGGACACTTCTGAGTCTATTCCTTCCATCATGTCGTTCACATATACCAGAAACAGCACCGGTCCTAGGACTGACCCCTGTGGAACCCCGCTCGTAACAGGCGCCCACTCTGACACCTCGTCACGTACCATTACTCGCTGATGTCTTCCTGACAGGTATTCCCTGATCCATTGCAGTGCCTTCCCTGTTATACCTACCTGGTCCTCCATCTTATGGACTAATCTCTTGTGTGGAACTGTGTCAAAAGCCTTCTTACAGTCCAAGAAAACGCAGTCAACGCTGTCACCCCTGTCATAGAACTCCAGTAGGTTTGTGACACAGGATTTCCCGTCCCTGAAACCGTCCTAGTTGTCGTTGACAAGCTCATTTCTTTCTAGGTGCTCTACCACTCTTTTCCTGATAATTCTCTCCATGATTTTGAATACTATACATGTCAGTGACACTGGTCTGTATTTAAAGCTTCGTGTCTGTCTCCTTTTTTAAAAATTGGGACTACATTTGCTGTCTTCCATACCTCAGGTAGTCGCCCTGTTTCGATAGATGTGTTGAAGATTGTTGTTAGTGGCACACATAGCGCCTCTGCTCCCTCTCTCAGGACCCATGGAGAGATGTTATCCGGCCCCATCGCCTTTGAGGTATCTAGCTCGCTTAGCAGCCTCTTCACTTCTTCCTCGGTTGTATGTATTGTGTCCAACACTTGATGGTGTACCCCACCTCTCCGTCTTTCTGGAGTCCCTTCTGTCTCCTCTGTGAATACTTCTTTGAATCTCATGTTGAGCTCCTCACATACTTCTCGGTCGTTTCTTGTGATCTCCCCTCCTTCCTTCCTCAGCCTGATTACCTGGTCCTTGACTGTTGTTTTCCTCCTGATGTGGCTGTACAACAGCTTCGGGTCAGATTTGGCTTTCGCTGCTATGTCATTTTCGTATTGTCGTTGGGCCTCCCTTCTTACCTGTGCATATTCATTTCTGGCTCTACGACTGCTCTCCTTATTCTCCTGGGTCCTTTGCCTTCTATACTTCTTCCATTCTCTAGCACACTTGGTTTTGGCCTCTCTACACCTTTGAGTGAACCAAGGGCTCATCCTGGCCTTCTCGTTATTTCTGTTACCCTTGGGTACAAACCTCTCCTCAGCTTCCTTGCATATTGTTGTCACATATTCCATCATCTCATTTACTGACTTCCCTGCCAGTTCTCTGTCCCACTGAACCTCGTGCAGGAAATTCTTCATGCCTGTGTACTCCCCTCTCTTGTAGTTTGGCTTCATTCGTCCTGCCCTTCCTGCTTCCCTCTCCACTTGTAACTCCACTATGTATTCAAAGCTCAAAACCACGTGATCACTGGCCCCGAGGGGTCTTTTATATGTGAAGGCCTCAATATCTACACTACTCAAGGTGAATACTAGTCCAGTCTTGCTGGTTCAGCCTCTCCTCTCTCTGGTAGTGTCTCTTACATGTTGGTACATGAGGTTTTCCAGTACCATATCCATCATCTTAGCCCTCCACGTTTCTGGGTCCCCATGTGGCTCCAAGGTCTCCCAGTCAATTTCTTTGTGATTGAAGTCACCCACAATCAGTAGCTTTGCCCTGCTCGCATGAGCCCTTCTGGCCACTTCAGCCAGTGTGTCAACCATCGCTCTGTTACTCTCATCATATTCTTGCCTTGGCCTCCTGCTGTTCTGTGGTGGGTTATACATCACTGCAATTACCACCTTGGGACCTCCAGACTGAAGTGTCCCTAATATGTAGTCTCTTCTCCTCTGTCTTCTTTCTCCAGCTCATCAAAATTCTAATGGTTTTCGATGAGCATTGTCACTCCTCCACCCCATTTGTTCCTCTCTGTCTTTCCTCAGGATCTGATATTCCACTGAAAAATGCCATCTTTTATCATTCATGTGAGCTTGGTTTCTGTGAGAGCTGTGATGTCTGGTGATGCCTCTTTGATTGTTTCGTGCCATTCCTCCCCTTTATTTGTTATTCCAACAGCTTTAGTGTACCATACCTTCAGTTTCCTCTCCAACACTGTGTTCTGGGGGGTCTGTGGGAGTGTTGGACCTGGCAGTGTGCTATGGGGTTCTACAGCATAGTGTGGGTTAGGGCCTGTAAGTTTGGATTGTGGTTTGTGTTGGGATAGTGTGTTTGGCTGTGGGGTTCTGAGGGTGACTGTGTGTGTGCTTGCGCTCGTTGCTCTGCCCTGCTCTGGTTGTCCTCTGCTGACTCTGTCCTTGTCTCTCTTCCTAGCCTCTTTCGTTTCTGTGTCCTCTCCCTCAGCTGCTGTCGTTCTGTTCTTGTCCTGGCTTGGTCTATGAACTCCCTTTTGTATGTTGATGATTCCTTCAGCCGTGGTTTCTCTTGCAGGATCCTATTTTACACCTTTTCTGTCTTGAAAATCAGCTTGTCCAGCCGATTTCTCCCCTTCAAGTACTTCCCTATTCTCTGAAAATTTATTAACTCATTCATGTCCTCCTCGTCTATTCCTTTGCCTCTGCATGGGACCTGTCCCCTTCTCTACCTTCTCCCCCGATGTGGTTCTCTGACCTAACTTTGACCTGATTCTGACCCAATCACCTACACGCTAGTTCCTTCTATGTTTATCCATCTCTGTGATGTAGTCCAGCTGGGCTTGTGAGGACTCTGGGGAGACCTAATTTAACCAATTATCTGGTCACCTTGCCTTGGAAAATGTCTGTCAGAGACACACCTTTCCAGCTTAAGACTGAGGTCTTTTGTTCTGGACGGCGTCAGACCTCGGCGTCAGACGTGTGCACACCTCATTGTAGAGGGTGCTTGGACCACCATAAAAGCCCAAGGAAGAGCATGATCAGGAGATTCGAGCGGAGCTGCTTGGGATGCAGAGCTCCTGAGCAGAGATTCGAGCAGCTGCTGCTGGGGTGCGAGCTCCGAGCAGAGACTTCGAGAGGAGCTGCTGCTGGGGTGCAGGGCTCGGGAGAAGGCTGCTGAAGTCTCCGGAGGAGACTGTTGGAGGCACTGGGCAGAGTACTGGCTTGGCGCCGTAGTGCTGTGTAGGTCTTGGGACCTGTGGCTTAGTTCCTGTGATGAACTTCTGAACACATTGTAAGTTATAATTCTGTTTCGCCAAGCTAATTGTATTCCCTGTCTCACTGCTTATGTGTACCACCCCATTTATCTAAACCCCAATGATATACTCCTGTTCCCAAATATATTATTGTACAAGGACTTAATAATAAACTGTGTTTGAGTAGAATAGTAAGTTGAGAAATGGTTTACCAGCTAAGGTTAAAGATTAAATATAGGGAGTACTTGGCTGATAAGACAGCTATCGTCCACACAGCTGCCCCTGCAGACGAGGTTTTGAGAAGCTGTCTCATCCACTTCTTAACGGGCTGAAATAGGTATATTAGGTAAGATTATAAATTACCCCTCTGGGTTTTATGTCAGCATATATCAGACACTGATGGCTGACGACACTTACTTGTGTGGACTCAAAGGTCCACTTATCACCGGGGTTTATGATAAGTGACTAACTCGTAACTTATACCCCTAGCAAATAAAGGAAAGGCTGACCTAGTACATTTTGCTTCCTTGCCAAACTTCCACTAGGAAGCAAAGCAGAATGCTTGATTCTTGCTGTCTTAAGCATAGACAACAATGTACACTATCTTTACCATGGTAATAAAGTGGGAGCAGGATTGTCCTAAATTGTCCTGCTAGGGTAAGAGATGGACTGTCTCTTATTAAACTAAACTATTTGCAACATCGGACTCTTGCAAGGAACCGCATGACCATGTCACATGCTCGTCCTCCATCTGGGACCAATTACTTGACGTAGCAGTAAACAAGATGTTTGTCCCTTCTGAGAGGGCTGGGCCCCTCAGGGCTGTAAGGGCTTGAAGGGGCTGAAGGGGACTGATACCTCCTCCTGGAGAAAATTTCTCCAATGTATGTATGTGTGTGTTGTGTGTGTGGTGTGTGTGTGTGTGTGTGGTGTGTGTGTGTGTGTGTGTAGTGTTGCTACATGGGTGTGTATAGTGTGTTACTGCTAAGGTGTAATTTGTTGCACAGGTGTATTTAGTGCAGTGTGTTGTTACACTGATGTTACAAAATGTGACATGAGTTATCAGGAACATCTACCAGAGAATAATAGGTTAAGTTATTGCTCCTCCTGTAGCATTTACCGTGTTCCTGGCTTTGTAACAGTTCGTTAGTAATAACCTTTGTAGATGAATGGTTCACAGAACCGACATTTGATAAATTAGACACATGTGCAACTCTTGGGTATCTTTATTGAGGAAACGTTTCGCCACACAGTGGCTTCATCAGTCCATACAAAGGAGAATCTTGAAGAACAGGAGGAGAATGAGGTAATCAGTCCCTCAACCTTGAGTCGATGTGGTCAGTCCATCAATCTTGAATAAAATGATTGATGGACTGACTCAAGGTTGAGGGACTGATTACCTCATTCTCCTCCTGTTCTTCAAGATTCTCCTTTGTATGGACTGATGAAGCCACTGTGTGGCGAAACGTTTCCTCAATAAAGATACCCAAGAGTTGCACATGTGTCTAATTTATCAATATTAACCTTACCTGGTGTGAGCTGAAGTTTGGAGATCACTTCACTTCTCCTGATCAGATAAGGTGGTCTACCTTACCTGTAGTTTATTTTGTAATTGCAGTTAGTATGACTGAAAGTTTTAGAAAAGAATACAAAAAAAAGAGATAATTAGGCCTTTGTTGCAGGTATTTTAGTGGGTCTTAGCCAGATGATGACTCGCCGTTGAGGATTTTAGTCATCTGACGGAGACCTTCCGCTGATTTTCCGGTCCACACGTTTAAAAACTATGGTTATAGTTATAACCATTTAGTGCTAATTAATATTCATATTAGAGTTAGAAATAGAGCAGAAATGCTGCCAGAGGGCAAAATGTTATATGGGCAAAACGTTTCACGTTGGGTGGACCGGAGTGACACGTTATAATCATAACTATAATTTTTATAGGGGTGGAGGGGTAAGCCAGCGAAAGGTCCCGGTCAGATGACCAAAACCTCTAGCTATGGGTCATATGACTACGACCCAAACTTAACCTTAAGTGGATGTAACCTGCACCTGACTAGGTTGGGTCAGTGGCTTAAGCCAATAGGTGACTTAGACCTGCCTCGCATGGGCCAGGAGGCCTCCTGCAGTGTTTCTTATGCTCAAACCAAACCAACGTCATTACCTTTGTAAATTGTGAGTTCATTACCTTTGTAAATTGTGAGTTCATTACCTCTGTAACTTGCTCAGCTATCAAAACTTTGGAGCCCAGTCCCTGGACCAATTATGTACCTCTGTAATCTTTTGACTACCGCCCACAGGATGGGTATGGGGTGCATAATAAACATATTCAACTAACGTTATGCTGGTGCTTCTCTACTTTCTCTAGTGTCTTTCTGTCTCGTAAACATGCAAGACAACACTCATCTTGCTACTTTTACCTGCTTTCAGGTCACACTACACAAGCATATTCACATATATGTATACACTCGGGGCCAGGAGCTGAGTCTCGACCCCTGAAACTACAACTAGGTGAGTACACACACCCACTCATTCACACAGCTGATCCTTGGAATTTGACCGCGTTCCTCCGCCCCCCCACAGACCATTTCCCTCCCCCGCTCTTGCCTTCACTCCCTCCTCCCTCCTATCTTTCTCTCTCCCCCTCCCTGGCGTTTCTCTCTCTCATAGCCTTTTTCCCTCCCCTTCCCCCTACTCTCTCTCTCTCTCTCTCTCTATCTCTCTCTCACTCCCATAACCCTATCCATCACCCTCCTCTCTCTCTATAGGCTTCTCTCTACATCTCCCTTTTTCTATATTTATACCCTTCCCTCGCATTTCTCTCTCTCATAGCCTTTTCCCTCACCCTCCTTTCTCCCTCTCTCTCTCTCTCTCTCTCTCTCTCTCTCTCTCTCTCTCTCTCTCTCTCTCTCTCTCTCTCTCTCTCTCTCTCTCTCTCTCTCTAGGTCTCTCTCTCTCTCTCTCTCTCCCTCTCTTTCTCCCTCTACCCTTTCTCTCCCCCCTCACGTTTCTCTCTCTCTCTCCCTTTGTCTTATCCCTCACCCCCATACTCTCTCCTTTCTCTCCCTTTTTCTACCATTTCTCTCTCCCCCTCTCACTCTCTCCCTCCTCTGTCTGTGGTAAAAAAAAAAAAAAAAAAAAAAAAAAAAAGGGGTGGCCCTAGAGGACGAAAAACCAGAGATCTGGTGAACGAACCAGGGAGGCAAAACTGGGAGTTAGAGCTCCAAAAAAGGGAGGAAGAGCGGGGAAGGAGGATAGTAGAGCTTGGTAAGAAAATGGAGGAGCAGATAGCTGATGAGTGCAGGAAGTGGGAAGTACAGGTCTTAGCAGCAGAAGCTAGGAAACAGTGCTTAGAAGAGAAACTGCAAAGCCTGAAACAGATTAGAGAGACAAATGACAATTCAGATGTGACATCAGGAAATTCAATGTCAGGTGCAGACAAGGGGACGGTAAGCAACAAAGGAGACATGCCGTACGCGAAGGCCCTATCAGACCCACGTGGGGCCAGGGAAAAGACGATGAGCACACTAAGATCAAATGACAGGTCTGAAGACAGTGAAGGAATGCTATATGCAGAGATTCTAACAGCCAACTGCAGTAGCAAGGGACAGCTGGTCAGGAAAGACAGTTCACTGAGAATAGAAGTTTCAGATATGACAGGGACTGAAGGCAAGAACATGTCAATGGAAGGAAATAAAATGCCTCAGAGGAAGCAGATGGAGACTCAGTGGGAGGAGGAAAGGGCGAGGTCAGTTTTTGTGCATGGGCTCCAAGAAGCCAAGGGGGACAACTTAGAAGAAATAAAACAGGAGGAGAAAAAAATGATTGAAGGCATCATGAAAATAATAGGTGAGGGCGATATGATCCAGCAGGTGCTTGTGATCAGAGTCAGTGGAAACAAGTGGTTTTTAGCAACAGTGGTGGGGACGTTGTAGTTCGTACTGCCATCTGAACTGTGATATCCACACTCTTCTTGCAATATAGCTAATGAATAAACAATGGTGAATGTATTTTCTTTTTTGGGTCACCCAACTTACATCAGTTCCAACAGTTTACACGAGTACTATTGCACAAAATTTTGTTCAGTATTATTCTAAGAGAGCACACGTAAGTCAGTTTACCTTGAAATACGTGTGCTGCGTAGATCGTAACTGGAGTTGCGTAGCCAACAACAGAGGAATATCAAGTACCATATACCATGTTCTTTTATTCAAATATTTATTTTATACACGTATATCCTGTATTTGTATAATATAATATTGAAACGAAGAGTTTATTTGAAGGGTGTGTGTATGATACAATGATATATTGTTATCCTGTTCTTCAACTCTATACATCCTTGGTTAGGCCTCATTTAGATTATGCTGCACAGTTTTGGTCACCGTATTACAGAATGGATATAAATTCTCTGGAAAATGTACAAAGGAGGATGACAAAGTTGATCCCATGTATCAGAAACCTTCCCTATGAGGATAGACTAAGGGCCCTGAATCTGCACTCTCTAGAAAGACGTAGAATTAGGGGGGATATGATTGAGGTGTATAAATGGAAGACAGGAATAAATAAAGGGGATGTAAATAGTGTGCTGAAAATATCTAGCCTAGACAGGACTCGCAGCAATGGTTTTAAGTTGGAAAAATTCAGATTCAGGAAGGATATAGGAAAGTACTGGTTTGGTAATAGAGTTGTGGATGAGTGGAACAAACTCCCAAGTACCGTTATAGAGGCCAGAACGTTGTGTAGCTTTAAAAATAGGTTGGATAAATACATGAGTAGATGTGGGTGGGTGTGAGTTAGACCTGATAGCTTGTGCTACCAGGTCGGTTGCCGTGTTCCTCCCTTAAGTCAATGTGACCTGACCTGACTAGGTTGGGTGTATTGGCTTAAGCCGGTAGGAGACTTGGACCTGCCTCGCATGGGCCAGTAGGCCTTCTGCAGTGTTCCTTCGTTCTTATGTTCTTCTTATGTTCTTATAAGCGATTATGAATCTCTGCTAGTTTAGGCACCCGAGTTCTTTACTTTCTGCTGGATGTTGGGTATCAGAGTGCCAGTACTTCTGCTGGTAGACAGCTCAGGACCTGCCATGGGGAGGGCAGGGCACCTGGAGTGTATCCACTTCTAAAGGAAAATGCGAAAAACATCTCGTAACTCGAGTAAATATGGAGATCCACTCAGTGGAACATCTGGTTATTTTCCATAAGCTTTCCGCTGGCTTACCAATCTAACCAATGTAAACATTACATCCTCATTATTATTATTATTATAATCAAGGTGGAAGCGCTAAACCCGGAGGATTATACAGCGCCTGGGGGGGGGGGATGTGGAAGGCATTCAGGCTTAATTCGGGGAACTGGAGCACAGATCCAATTCCCTAAATCAAGAGCCCCTCACCAACATCAAGGAACCTTCCTTGAGGGGATTACATCCTCAAAAAAAAAAAAAAAAAAAAAAAAAAAAAAAAAAAAAAAAAAAATGGCGTTTTGAAAAAAAAAATCATTATCTATTTGTGGTGCATTTTTATTATTTTCTTCCCTTATCCCTATATATTTAACTGATAATTATTTGATCTTCAGTAACATTTTTTCCCTCTGATTTTTCTTTCTGTTTACGTACGTGTGACGTGAAACGAACACTACAAGAAAACTGATTAACAATGTGTTAACAGCCCATCCTGGTAATCAACGCTGGTATATCACTGTGTCTAAGTCAACTTTGTTACTGTGACAATGAAAGGAAATTATGATAGATGAATTAGCCACATAAACCACCTCCTACACAGATTCCTATAGAAAAGTGTACATCTTATGTCTCTGTATTATACTGGAGAAACATCTTAGCAAAAGTTGTATGACCCTTGGGCTCGGTTTTTATTATAATACATAATAATCTCTCAGTACTCATATGTCTTATTAAAATAATAATAATCTTTATTTCTACCAGTACATGTACAAGGTATACAGACCATAGCTGACATCAGTGACATACTACTATATAGAAAGTCGCTTGTTATGCTGAGCATTTCCCGCAAATTAGTTCACTTTTGTCCCCAGGATGAGACCCACACCAGTCCACTAACACCCAGGATGTGACCCACACCAGGCCACTAACACCCAGGATGTGACCCACACCAGGCCACTAACACCCAGGATGTGACCCACACCAGTCCACTAACACCCAGGTACCTGTTAGGTAAGACACATATGCAACAGTTAGACAACTTTATTCCGAAACGTTTCGCCTACACAGTAGGCTTCTTCAGTCGAATACAGAAAGTATTCGACTGAAGAAGCCTACTGTGTAGGCGAAACGTTTCGGAATAAAGTTGTCTAACTGTTGCATATGTGTCTTACCTAACAACCTGTCGGTATTGTATACCAATTTGATGTTCACCCAGGTACCTATTGGTAATCCCCCTTATGTATAATGGGAGGCAGTTGAACAGTCTTGGGCCTCTCACACTTATTGTGTTGTCTCTTATCGTGCTAGTGGCACTATGAATATACCTGGAGTATAACTGGAGAGGGTTCCGGGGATCAACGTCCCCGCGACCTGGTCTGTGACCAGGTCTCATGGTGTATCAGGGCCTGATCAATCAGGCTCTTACTGACGTACGAACCAGTACCTGATCAGCCGGGCTGTAGTTCGTACGTTGGCTTATTTGCAGCCAGCAGTAACAACCTGGTTAATCAAGCCCTGATCCACCAGGAGGCCTGGTCTCAGACCGGGCCGTGGGGTATTGACCCCCAAAACCCTTTCCAGGTATATTCCAGGTATACTCCAGGTATACTCCAGGTATACTCCAGGTATACTCCAGGTATACTCCAGGTATTGGGATAACTGGTGAAAACCTCCTCTGATCGACTTAAACTTTTTAACACTTGGTTTATCCTCCCTGGAAGAAGGTTAATATTTGAGTAAATGATAACGAAAACCAACAAGTTAATACATGAGACACTTGTGCATCACTGAGGTATCTTTATTCTGGAAACGTTTTTGCTTCTTCGGACCCGTGTAGAGAAGGATGGAAGATAAGGAGGAGTTTGAGGTAATCAGTCCCTTAACCTGGAGTCGATGTGTCAGTCCAGACACCGCATACTCTGTTGTATGGTGGAGATATTATGGTGGCCGGTGCATACGTATTGAACTAGAAATTACAGATATTGAACTAGTAATTACAGATGGTTGAGAGAGCCACTCTCAACCAGAGTGGCTCTCTCATATTTTTAAAACTAATTTATTCATAGCTGTGTATTACAACCCAGGATTCCAAATGGCCTGTTATCCCGGGTGTAATGGGAGCAAAATAAACACAGCAGAAAAAGTTTAGACTTATATTATCCTTCACCAATTTAGAACAGTAATATGTACACTATGTACAGTGATAAGTATAGTGCACTCCACGGTAAGCAAGGCAGAAATAGAAGCCACAAGATAGCAGACCGTGCTTCAACCAGCTCTAGAATGGGAATGACAAGGGCAGACAGGAGAGTAGTACCCACATAACCTCTGTGATTGCCAAAACCATCTTCTTATTGGCTAGAACCTGGTCACTAGTTGAACGACGGGGCCCCATCATCAACTCTTAGCAACCTGGTTCGCTGGTTGGGGGAGATAGCCTGTAAATGAGAGTGTGTACATGCGCCGAATAAAGGTTACGTACTCTTTACATGCCACACTGTGAAATTTATATACACTTACGGAATTTTCATAGTGTGTGTGTGTGACATGCAAAGAGTATGTTACAATTTATTCGGCATGTCACACTCCCATATAGGCTGCCTCCCAACCAATAGGGTACCCGTCGTTAAATCAATACCTTGGTTCATTGGCCAATCACAGACAAGCTCACCAAAACTGAAGTAACGTGATTCACTTGTGCCAAGCAAATTGTCAGACTTGCCTGAGCTGCTCCTTGTGTATTACACCTCACTCTAGCCTATATATACCCTCTGTTCCCATGTATTGTTTGTAACGGCTTGACAAAGCTCCTGGATAGAGAAACGTTGCCACAATAAAATGCCACAATAGTTACACCTGTCTCCTTTTACTTTACATATTGTAAATACCTGTAGATATCTGAAGGCAATCTTCCCTATGAGGATAGTCTGAGGGCCCTAAATCTGCACTCTCTAGAAAGGCGTAGAATTTTTTTTATATTTTATTGAAAACTCAGGTACAAAATAGTTATGGGTGCATAAAATAATATGTCAACGAGATACCAGGCACTAACTAGATTATTATATAAATATATAATAAAGTCAAAACACAGGAAAATATAAACACTATACAAATAAACAATGTGAGCAATGTGAGCAAAGTAACATTTATGAAGGGATTCAGGGAAACCGGCAGGCCGGACTTGAGTCCTGGAGATGGGAAGTACAGTGCCTGCACTCTGAAGGAGGGGTGTTAATGTTGCAGTTTAAAAACTGTAGTGTAAAGCACCCTTCTGGCAAGACAGTGATGGAGTGAATGATGGTGAAAGTTTTTCTTTTTCGGGCCACCCTGCCTTGGTGGGAATCGACCAGTGTGATAATAAAAAATAATAAAAAAAGAAAAACAAGCACACAGAATTACACACATACACAAGCAATCACGTATTATACAACGTGATACTTCATCTGGCATATTACTAGGCGTGGCTTCTGCCTGCCAACACACAACGTATCCAAGACTTAATCTAAGAACTCAGGTGCCTTAAAGAGCACAACAATACGTTAATTTGGGCGACTACCACGGTGTTATTATCATGGACTAAGAATAGGCATTACAGTTCAAAGGTGGATCAGGATGACGCTACAATTCACAACAATGAAAATATCTAATATAACAAAACGAAACTACACTGTGATATTTGACATCTCAATAAAACAAATGCCAGCAGCTATAAGTGAACTTATACACTGACAAGATGCACACATTGAAAAATACTGCCTCCACATATAGTTCAAGCTCCATCACAGCTTACAGGAAAACAAAAACTTGCATATATACATATATTATTGAAAAGTACACGGACACGGCATAAAGTATAAACGGAAATAAGAAAAACGTTTCAACTGTGCTAGGAAGCACACCATATACAAAAAGTACACCAATGACTTGTAATTGAGGCATAAATGACGAGAAACATTCCTAAAAGTTGTATATACAAAGCACGTACGATATTTCGTCATCACCATTACATAGGAGACGCACATAACCTCGGAGAACACAAAACATTCACGCACTTGACAAACACAATTAGACACAGCTGACCAGCCCGTTAGATTACCCACTGAACACTCACAACTATCTCAAATCTCGTAACTCCAAGGCTTTATATTCAGGCGTGAAGTCTCTCTCCCATCTCCCCTCATATACCAACCTATTTCGACATTTTGTCCTATAAATCGTCCCTGCTAACACCCTAATTCTACTGTTACCATCAACGTGTCTCATAGCCCATGACATGAAAATATAATCGGCCACAACATACGACACCGCACGTTGAACACGCAAGTCAACCCCACCTACATCAAAACTCAACGCCCGGAGTACCGACAAACCTCCCCCCTCTACCAAACGCAAAACCCTACTGAACCACTCTCGTACCATACCTAAAGTCTCACAGAAATACACAACATGAAAAGCAGATTCCTCCATCCCGCACGCCGGACAACCCCAGTCTTCCTCCAAACGCCTATTATACAACACCACCCCAGACGGCAAGATTCCATGTAAAAATTTAAAAACCACTTCCCGTACTTGAGCAGGCAGACGCAACTGTTGAACTCGCCTCCATATATCACCCCACGCATACATGGGATACATTCCTTCAACTCGCACCACGACTACCTCCCTACCCGCCCTTTCTAAGGTACATAATTTTACACAGTGCACGTCCCTCATGTTCAATAATACGCGAAGCATCGCGTCGCACCAAAGTAAATTCCTCCCTCTCCACCACCTGCGCAGGTCGTGATACAATTCACTTAACCCACCATGCATCCCACCCAGTCGGAGAAAACGACGCTTCACGTAACATGCCATGACACGAGCCTCTAGAGGAATGAGACCCAACCCTCCCTGATGCAGTGGTGTCTCCACCACCGCTCTTGTGAGCCAATCGCATCCTGAACCCCACAAAAATCGATAAACTCTATGCAAAAGACGTTTGACGTCCCCCTGCAACAGAGGATACAGTGCAGCAACGTGCCATACTTTGCTATAAAGCAGGACATTAATGACCACCGCCCTCTGATGCAGGGTTAAATGTCGCGGCCGTAGACTATTTAAGCGCCCCAAGACACTATGTACAACCCTCCCCGAATTGCACGCCCTCATCTGACGACCTCCCGCATTATAATGAATACCACATATAGTGATACGATCAACCACAGTCCACCCCTCTGCATCCACCCCATCCCCCACCCACTCCCCCAACTCCGTAATTTTCGATTTTTCTCTATTAACACACATCCCCGTAGCCTTGCCAAATATGTCAACAAGTCTCCCAACAAAACCCAATTGCTCCCGTGAACGTAATAACACAGTAGTATCATCAACATAACCCACAAGGGTCGGTCGACCACTACTCGGACTCCAGGATGTCTCAATTCCCTGCCCACAAACAGCCCAGTAAAATGGGTCCTGCATACATGCAAAAAACATTTGAGACATGAGGCATCCCTGACGAATGCCCCTGCTCAAGTGTACAAAAACACCTAACTTGCCATTAATTTGTACTTTAAAACCCGCTCCATTGTACAACGAACGAGCCCACATGATGACCTCATTTCCAAAACCCTGCCATCTCATAAATTTCCACAGAACCTCTCTTTCCACACTATCAAAAGCGGCTCGCCAGTCTAAAGCCAAAACACCACCCCCACCCCTCACCCCGCATTCCTCAACAAACTCCCTGATATTCCCATGACCATCATACATTGACCTACCTGGCACACCAAACACACCATCAATATTTTCGCATATAGTTTATAGTCACTACACATCAACGATATGGGACGGTAGTCCTTAATCGCTAACGGCACATCACATTTCCTAACTAAGACCAACACTGCCGTACGCTGAGACAGACCTAACACCCCCCCCTCCTTCATTGCATTGAGTAAACGAACCATAAAAGTCCTTATTACCTCCCAATGTTTGATATAAAATTCACAAGGGATGTCATCAATGCCTGGAGCCTTCCCCTTACGCATTCCTTGTAGTGCCTCCCACACCTCTGCCTCAGATATAGGCCCACCCATGAGAAGGCGATCATAATCATTTAACTCTCATCGTACTCCTCTCCCCAAATCCTGTATCACATGCTCACTCACGTCTTTACTTTGCATCTGGATCTTACTCCAAGTATGGACATAAAAACTTATCCCCTCAGTTGTTGTTAAGACCTGTCCCTCACTATACCCGTCAACTTCATCCTGCACCACTAAACTCACAATTTCAGTCGCTTTTCGCCTTTGTGTCTGACTTTGTAAGACACAAGCAGACGGCTTGTCACCCCACAAAGCCTCCTCCACCCCACTCGAAATGCGCGCCCCATCGAAAACCTTATTTTTCAATACTTGGATTTGTTCTTTAATAGCATCGATCTCATCAACTGGGTAAACCCCAGATGCCTCTCCCTGTGCATAACATAGTCGTAGATGACCCTCCAGGTACCTCTGAAAACCATACTCCAAGCGAGTGGCCTCCTTACACCGATTCACATAAAAATCCTTAATTCGAGGTTTCACAACCTCATCCCACCGTCGTACTAAATCCCACCCCTCCCAGGAGTCTACTCCCATAGACGCCCAGAAGTCCTCGAAAAGGGTCCTAAGAAGCAAGATCACCACCCATCTAGAAACCCATCAGTTACACAACCCAGGGCAACATGGGTTTAGAACAGGTCGCTCCTGTCTGTCTCAACTATTGGATCACTACGACAAGGTCCTAAATGCACTAGAAGACAAAAAGAATGCAGATGTAATATATACAGACTTTGCAAAAGCCTTCGACAAGTGTGACCATGGCGTAATAGCGCACAAAATGCGTGCTAAAGGAATAACAGGAAAAGTCGGTCGATGGATCTATAATTTCCTCACTAACAGAACACAGAGAGTAGTCGTCAACAGAGTAAAGTCCGAGGCAGCTACGGTTAAAAGCTCTGTTCCACAAGGCACAGTACTCGCTCCCATCTTGTTCCTCATCCTCATATCCGACATAGACAAGGATGTCAGCCACAGCACCGTGTCTTCCTTTGCAGATGACACCCGAATCTGCATGACAGTGTCTTCCATTGCAGACACTGCAAAGCTCCAGGCGGACATCAACCAAATCTTTCAGTGGGCTGCAGAAAACAATATGAAGTTCAACGATGAGAAATTTCAATTACTCAGATATGGTAAACATGAGGAAATTAAATCTTCATCAGAGTACAAAACAAATTCTGGCCACAAAATAGAGCAAAACACCAACGTCAAAGACCTGGGAGTGATCATGTCAGAGGATCTCACCTTCAAGGACCATAACATTGTATCAATCGCATCTGCTAGAAAAATGACAGGATGGATAATGAGAACCTTCAAAACTAGGGAGGCCAAGCCCATGATGACACTCTTCAGGTCACTTGTTCTATCTAGGCTGGAATATTGCTGCACACTAACAGCACCTTTCAAGGCAGGTGAAATTGCCGACCTAGAAAATGTACAGAGAACTTTCACGGCACGCATAACGGAGATAAAACACCTCAATTATTGGGAGCACTTGAGGTTCCTAAACCTGTATTCCCTGGAATGCAGGAGGGAGAGATACATGATTATATACACCTGGAAAATCCTAGAGGGACTAGTACCGAACTTGCACACGAAAATCACTCACTATGAAAGCAAAAGACTTGACAGACGATGCACCATCCCCCCAATGAAAAGCAGGGGTGTCACTAGCACGTTAAGAGACCATACAATAAGTGTCAGGGGCCCGAGACTGTTCAACTGCCTCCCAGCACACATAAGGGGGATTACCAACAGACCCCTGGCAGTCTTCAAGCTGGCACTGGACAAGCACCTAAAGTCAGTTCCTGATCAGCCGGGCTGTGGCTCGTACGTTGGTTTGCGTGCAGCCAGCAGCAACAGCCTGGATGATCAGGCTCTGATCCACCAGGAGGCCTGGTCACAGACCGGGCCGCGGGGGCGTTGACCCCCGGAACTCTCTCCAGGTAAACTCCAGGTATCATCCGCACTTTGTAGCATCCGCGTATTCAGTTTCCAGTATCCCTTAAAACGATGCGGGAGACCTCCCCGGTCGAGCTCCACAAAAACTCCCCGGTGGTCGGAGAAAAAGACATTCAATAGACGCACATTGATTACGACCACCCGCCGAGACACATACACCCTATCTAAACATGCTGCATAGCCCCTACGCGCAAAAGTATGCTCAATTCCAAAGTCACGTCCTCCGCGTACATCAACCAACCCCAAACCAGACAACAAGTCACCCAAAACAAGCGAACAGAACCCCGCCCCCCTCGGTTCAACATCTTTACAGTGCACCACACAGTTCCAGTCACCACCTACCACTGTAATTTCTGGCAGGGACCTCAAATAATATACCAAGACATCTCTAACAAAAGTATTTTTAATATTAACATCATGTTCAGCTGGCCCATATACCCCTACAAAACCAATCCTTCTACTACCCCAATCCCCCAAGACTCGCACCACGCAACCCTCCCCCCCCCCTTCCTCCCGATGTCTCAGCACAAACGGGCTGGTCGCTTTTATCAGCACAGCCACTCCACCTTTCAGACGTCTGGAGTGAGTCACATAAATGACATAACCATCCATCTCAAACAAACTTCCTACTTTATGGTTATGTTCTTGCAAAAAACACACATCCACTGCAAAACGATTCAACCACTCACGCACCTGCACACACTTTCTGACAGATTTCAAACCATTAACATTAATAGTTACACACCTAACTGTGTTAAAGGTGGCTTTCCTCTAGGGGCTACCACTCCCTTTTTCTCTTTGCGCCGGCAAGCACCCAAGGCACTTCCCGCACCTTGGGCAATCCCCGTGATATTACCTGCTGTCCTGGACTCACGCGACCTCCCCCCACCCGTGATTTCCGACCACGTCTTCTTCCCTGAACGTTGTCCAGGGGTCAAGACATCATCGGAGTCGGACGGGGTAGCCGCACGCTTCCTAGAAACAGCATCTTCAGACATGTCAGTACTTGGAGTGTTCTCCTTGTGAATTTCTGCCTCAACAGTATGAAGCCTCGAACTCTCCAAATCTCTCACTTTAGCTATCTGATCAGCATCATCTGCATGTAATTTCCCCCCATCAGAACACGGCACAGAATCAGACTCATGTGATGCTAATAGGTCACTTAACGCAGATACAATGTCGGCTTCCATCTCACCTGCCTCTCTTGCTAGAGGGATTTCACTGTTCACATGTTCCACCTCGTCAAGGGAGGCAGTCCCAGGTAGAGTCACACAAGATGACTCTAGTAGCATGGCCCTATCAACCTCAGCACTCCATGATGTCATACGTGGCGAGGTCTCGACAACCTCCTCTTCCAGAGCCTGACGGGGTACCTCACCGTCAGGTCGACGACCACGCCCCGATGGCGGCTGGCGCTGGACACATTGAGCCGCTATGTGATCCAGAGCGCCGCAGAGGCGGCAAGTTCTTCTCTGTCCAGGGTACGTAACGTACACCTGGGAACGAAACTCCTCCAGTTGTACGTACGAAGGAATCGGCTGACGCAGGGACATTTTCAACGTAAATGACCCCTCCTGAAGGCCAGTATAGTGGCCGTCAGACCACCTACCCATGGTGACCAGGTGGATCTTCCCATAACGTTCAAAAACGTCACGTATATCAACTTCATTGGTCTCAAAAGGCACGTTTCTCACACGTACCCACGTATAGTATCGTGAAACGTCATGCAACTGGACAGAAACTGCTGGGGTGACTTGCTTACTTATATCCTGGTACTGGGTCACAATCTTCTCGTACATCTGAGTGTCACAAAACTTGACGAAGATCCGTAGAGTTCCATTCAAGGCGACGCCACACAAGGATTCACGTTGAATGCCATATGTATCACGAATGATTGCTGGCAGTAACACATTTACTGATTCGCCGGTGATAGAGCCCTGCGTTAGTTGAATACAAACAGTATTAACACGGCGGCGAAACGCAGTCGCCATTGTTGTTGATGTTGTAAACACTCCTCCACCAGGTGTCGGGACTGAGGAGCAACAGCTGACAACCGCTCAGCACAACGTCTGAGCAGAGAATGTTGGCGTAGAATTAGGAGGAATATGATTGCGTCAGAGGCAAGTGCCTTGAATCATCACTAATCTCTGTTTCTTATACAATTAAACAAAACAAAGGCAGCTTCACCATCTCCGAAGTCTTAGCAAGAATCCTCCTGAAAACAGTAAACCCTGCCATCACATAGTTTCTCCTGTTAATACTACACAAACGCATTACAGAGGATGAACACTGAAACAGGCTTTCTCTAATTCAACTTCCAATACTACTACAACTTATGTTACTACTGCTATTACTACAACTTATATTACTACTACAACTACTACTACCACTAGTATTGCACCTCACTCTAAGCCTACATATACCCTCTGTGTCCATATATTGTTTGTAACGGCTTGGCAAAGCTCCTGGAGAGCAAAACGTTGCCACAATAAAATGTCACATGAGCTGCACTTGTGTCCTTTTACTTTACAGCACGAGACTGGTCTAGCACCAGGCTGGTCTCTAGCACTAGCTTGGTCTAGCACCAGCTTGGTCAAGCACCAAGTTGGTCTAACATCAGGCCTGTCTAGCACCAGGCTGGTCTAACACCAGGTTGCTCTAGCACCAGGCTGGTCTAACACCAGACTGGTCTAACACCAGGCTGCTCTAGCACCAGGCTGGTCTAACACCAGGCTGGTCTAACAATAGGCTGGTCTAGTAAAAGGCTTGTCTAGCACCAGGCTGGTCCGGCCTGGTGTTAAACCAGCCTGGTGCTAGACTAGCTTGGTCTAACACCAGGCTGCTCTAACACCAGGCTGGTCTAGCACCAGGCTGATCTAGCATCAGGTCTGGGTACTATTGTAAATAGTAAACCTAGGACCCAATCTAACTTTATTATTTTTTTAAATACACTACCTAACAGAATACTCCATTCGACTGAATGTACAGCAATGCAAGCAACCATATGACCTGTCTTTGTAATACTCATTTGTGCTTTATAGTTATCTGTTTACAATAATGTTTTATCACTGATTTCATCATTGCTTAGTTAGTCTTAAGTTAATTTTAAGCCAGCCCGTAATGCTATGCATATAAGTGGCTTTGGCATGCTGCTCTTACCTGTATTTTTTTGTACCTCTGTATGTATGCTTAAATTACTAAATAAATAAATAAATAAATAAATTGTTTGTACTACGCATACAGATACAGATACTAATGCCGGAAAAAAAATCCCCCCCCCCCAGTACCAACAATACCACCAGTCCGATAACATTCTTCTTTGCAAATATACAGGATCTAAAGCCAGCAACAAACAACAAAATACCTTTCATCCGTGGACTGCTTGCAGAGGCAAAGGCAATGTTCGCGGCTTTCACTGAGACCCACATAAAGGATCACTTGGACAACGAAATATGGATCCAAGTTTACAACCTATACAGATGTGACAGAGTGAACAGGCAAAAGGGGGGGGGGGTTGGCCTGTATATCGCAGAGTCACTTGTTTGCACAGAACTGCTAAATGCCTCAAATGATGTAGTGGAAGTTTTAGCAGTAAAGGTCGAGAACCAAAACCTAGTCATTGTGGTAGTCTACAAGCCTCCGGATGCAACATCCCAGCAATTCCAGGAACGGCTGTTAAAAATTGACCACTGTCTGGAAAATCTTCCAGCTCCTGCACCCAACATCTTGCTCCTGGGGGATTTCAACTTAAGGCACCTAAAATGGAGGAATATAGCAAATAATATTGTTGCAGTAATAACACCAGGAGGCAGCTCTGATGAAAACTCACACTCACACGAGCTTTTAAATCTCTGCACAAAATTCAATTTAAACCAGCAAATAATAGAGCCTACTAGACTGGAGAATACACTAGACCTCATCTTCACTAACAATGATGATCTGATAAGAAATGTCACCATATCAAAAACAATATACTCAGATCACAACATAATTGAGGTTCAGACATGTATGCGTGCAGCCCCAGACCGACATAATGAGATTAGTCACGAGGGAGCATTCACCAAATTCAACTTCAATAACAAAAACATAAAGTGGGACCAAGTAAACCAAGTCCTAACCGATATAAGCTGGGAAGATATACTAAGCAACACAGACCCCAACTTATGCCTAGAACAGATTAACTAGGTGGCACTCGATGTATGCACAAGGCTTATTCCTCTATGAAAAAGGAGGAGTAGATGTAAAATAGAAAGAGACAGGCGCTCCCTTTACAGGCGACGGAAAAGAATAACAGAGCGGCTAAAAGAGGTCAATATATCTGAAATGCGTAGGGAGACACTGGTCAGAGAAATAGCAAGCATCGAACTTAAGCTAAAAGAATCCTTTAGGAGTCAGGAATCGCGGGAAGAACTAAAAGCCATAAATGAAATCGAAAGAAACCCAAAGTATTTCTTCTCCTATGCCAAATCAAAATCGAGAACAACGTCCAGTATTGGGCCCCTACTTAAACAAGATGGGTCCTACACAGATGACAGCAAGGAAATGAGTGAGCTACTCAAGTCCCAATATGACTCAGTTTTTAGCAAGCTGCTAACAAGACTGAGAGTCGAAGATCAAAATGAATTTTTTATGAGAGAGCCACAAAATTTGATTAACACAAGCCTATCCGATGTTATCCTGACGCCAAATGACTTCGAACAGGCGATAAATGACATGCCCATGCACTCTGCCCCAGGGCCAGACTCATGGAACTCTGTGTTCATCAAGAACTGCAAGAAGCCCCTATCACGAGCCTTTTCCATCCTATGGAGAGGGAGCATGGACACGGGGGTCGTCCCACAGTTACTAAAAGCAACAGACATAGCCGCACTCCACAAAGGGGGCAGTAAAGCAACAGCAAAGAACTACAGACCAATAGCACTAACATCCCATATCATAAAAATCTTTGAAAGGGTCCTAAGAAGCAAGATCACCACCCATCTAGAAACCCATCAGTTACACAACCCAGGGCAACATGGGTTTAGAACAGGTCGCTCCTGTCTGTCTCAACTATTGGATCACTACGACAAGGTCCTAAATGCACTAGAAGACAAAAAGAATGCAGATGTAATATATGCAGACTTTGCAAAAGCCTTCGACAAGTGTGACCATGGCGTAATAGCGCACAAAATGCGTGCTAAAGGAATAACAGGAAAAGTCGGTCGATGGATCTATAATTTCCTCACTAACAGAACACAGAGAGTAGTCGTCAACAGAGTAAAGTCCGAGGCAGCTACGGTGAAAAGCTCTGTTCCACAAGGCACAGTACTTGCTCCCATCTTGTTCCTCATCCTCATATCCGACATAGACAAGGATGTCAGCCACAGCACCGTGTCTTCCTTTGCAGATGACACCCGAATCTGCATGACAGTGTCTTCCATTGCAGACACTGCAAGGCTCCAGGCGGACATCAACCAAATCTTTCAGTGGGCTGCAGAAAACAATATGAAGTTCAAAGATGAGAAATTTCAATTACTCAGATATGGTAAACATGAGGAAATTAAATCTTCATCAGAGTACAAAACAAATTCTGGCCACAAAATAGAACGAAACACCAACGTCAAAGACCTGGGAGTGATTATGTCGGAGGATCTCACCTTCAAGGACCATAACATTGTATCAATCGGATCTGCTAGAAAGATGACAGGATGGATAATGAGAACCATCAAAACTAGGGAAGCCAAGCCCATGATGAATTGTAAAGGGATGAATTGTAAAGGACCTGCCTAGTATGGGCCAGCAGGCCTCCTGCAGTGTTCCTCCTTTCTTATGTTCTTATGTTCTTATGATGACACTCTTCAGGTCACTTGTTCTATCTAGGCTGGAATATTGCTGCACACTAACAGCACCTTTCAAGGCAGGTGAAATTGCCGACCTAGAAAATGTACAGAGAACTTTCACGGCACGCATAACGGAGATAAAACACCTCAATTACTGGGAGCGCTTGAGGTTCCTAAACCTGTATTCCCTGGAACGCAGGAGGGAGAGATACATGA